>NW_019384866.1:103372-223521 GCF_000671375.1 Centruroides sculpturatus
TACCGCATATATCAAAATCGCATTAATCAAGTACAGTGGTACCTCGGTACTCGACCAAACAATCACGACTCACTAGAACAAATTTTTGGTTAATAATAAATATTTTCAAATTTATTTTATCATCAGTGAAAAGTTTTCTGTGATAAAAATGAGTAACTTATTTAAAAATAAAACGAAACTTAAGAACTCCATTCCGGATTAAGAAAACGGCAAACCGACAAAAAAGGGGGCACATGCCCCAAGTGCCCAATGTATGGCGCCCGAGACTTGAGTCACCAACTTGGGACAGTCTGAAACTGGTGTCTCAAGCCTCTCTAGATTGCTCAAGAGGCACCTGAAAGGGCGTAAGTTTCAATCGGACGTTGAAGTGGAAGAAGCAGTTCGGAAATGGTGCAAACATTAACCCACTAGTTCTATGAGCAAGGAATTGAACGTCTGATGTCACAGTGGGACAAGTGCCTTACTCATCAGAGGATTACTTTTATTGTAATGTACTGTACCTACTAAATAAAATCATTGGTCGGGTTTCATTTGAATGACCCTCATAATTGGTCTGAGTTCGCACCTCACCAACGGACTGGCCGTGTAGAATCTTTCGAGCTTTCTTCGTGTATCTAATAGGTAGATAAGGGCGGCTGTCAAGGGCATTCTCCTTTTTTTTCAAGATGCTGCGTTGTTATCACATTAACTAACTGGCCAAGAATGATCCATGAAAAATTAAACAAGACCAACGATTCGTATTGTTATGTAGTACCGGCAAATAATCTTTAATTTGTCGATATCCGGCTAAACACATGTAACCTATCAAAATGTATTAAAGTTTATTAATATAATTTTATGATGATAAAAATAATTATCACATTATAATAATTTATAAACGCTAGAAAGTCGCTGTAAACTTCTTGGGTTGAGACAACGCAAAACAAGGACGTTCTGCCAAGGAAATGCCTCTCCGAAGAACTTTATACGGGAAACTAGCTCTCTTCATGTATTAGACACACGAAGAAAACATGGAAAACTACATTTGGGCAGTCCGTTGTTTATCTCCGAACCGGGATCAACTATTAGTGTTCACTAGTTTTATCCACTTTATTTCTATTATTTGTTCTTTTCGCCCTGCAGGTCTAAAAAGACCCTTTTTAAAATCAGTCCCATCGTAGGTTCGGCCAGACCCAATGTAAAGCAGCCGTGTGGTGAGAGACAGGATCCGACATATCTGAGACAAACCATCTCCAGAAAATCCTGGGGCTTTTCGACCTGCATGGATTGGATCCTGATCTCCAGTGAGGTAAACAGAGGCCTTATCTGTTACGGTTATCCGGTCGTTCATCCAACCGGCTGTTTTATCTATTTAGCCACTGGCGAACTAAACTCACTGACAAAAAGGTTACACATCAAGAAGGCGCTGGAATCGAACGAAATTATTAAGTTTTTTTCCTGTTTTGCTCTTTCTGGCGAAAAATCTCGAGAATTTTTTATGGATGGTCTGACCCGAACATATCGGAAGCGATCTCTTATTGTAGCACTAGACAAAGCCACTGGGTATGATTAAGAAAAGGCTTTCTTAATACCCACAGAATGGAAAGAGTAAAAATCTGGAAAAAATACAATTATTTCATGGAAATACATTAAAATTTTAGTTTAATATCTTGAAATATTTTATATATCAACGATTTATATTTCAAAATTTGAATATTTAAAAAACAAAAGCCTCTACTGTATATTTCGATTAATTGAAGTCAAAATTATATAAATACATGCATTTTTAAAAATTTCTTTATTATTTTTTTAGTAGTAATTAGTTTTAATGGATGGAAAATTTCTCGTTTTCATCTCGTTTTTTCAGCTTTTTAAGCTGTTAAGAATTTTCTGAAACTCGGACATTTTCTTGAAATTGATAATATTAAATCAATACATTTACCAGAAGTGCGAAATATTTTACGGAAAATTGAGATATATTATTCCAAATTTATCAATACTATTTATTTAAAAATATTTATACATAAAATCTTGTAACAATTAAACGTTGGCGTTTAAAAGTAAATAAATTAGTTGATTCATACTCTATCTGGCAGCACTGCGTCATTGTTAAAATATAAATAGGATTTTGGCCTGTTTTCCTGTAAAATATATATATAAATCAAATAAAACATTTCATATTATTTTTTTTAACAGATAAAAACTTGTTCTGGAAAAATTAAAAATATATAACTATTAATAATAAACATTTAAGTAATAAAATTTCAAAAATAAAATATTAATTAATATAACATTCCTATCGATAACATAGTAAAGAATACAATTATTTTATCTAATTTAATAAATTTTCTCTTTTAATACAATTATTATAGTAATTTTTTTTTTAAATTCAACATTCTTATATCCATTTTGATATCTATGACCATCTTCCTCGTTTCCTTTCAATGCCTATCAAAATGGTGGTCGTTAAGTTATGTATTGTTCTGCGCGAGGAATAGCTTTCTTTTAAAAGCAGTGATCAGAGCAAACGTAAGAATCAGTTTTAGTCTTTTAGTTCAGTGAGATCGTAGCATTTATCCATGTCAATATTTATGGTCGAAATGAACGAATATCAAATATATTTGGGTACGTACAGTACATTATATTTATGTACATTGCCATTATATATATGAACTGTCAGTGTAGAACTTCGAATGGAGAATGCATAATTTTATTTAATTGGATTAATTTTTAAAAATACGCTTTAATTAGTTTTTTCTATTTAATGAAAGAAGTCGATTGAGAAAAAACACCGATAATTTTTTTTTGTTTTTTTTAAATATAAATCTTAAGTTATTGCAATTAATAAAATATCGAATTAAATTTAATTTATATAAAACAAAAAAAAGTTTAAAAATATTACGACAATGCTTAACTTAGCTTCAAATTATAATTGATATTTTAAAATTAACTTTAATAATTAGTTCCTAGAAAAATAGGCTAGGTCGTACAGTCAACTTTAGAAACAGTTTTAATATTTTCTTTCTTTACGATAAGAATATTTTATGATGTGAATTAATTGCATTGAAATGATGTGTTTTCGCGGGAAATTTACTAAAATTCCCGCGAAAACACATCCATTAATAAATACGATTACTAAAAATCGTATTTATTAATGGCTTCTTAACATTGAATAGTGTCAACGGGTATTAAAAAGTTTAAATTACAGCGTTATAATTAAATTTTATAAGTTTAATGCAATATAATTGGATCTATACATATATAAAGTCATTTTTTGAATGAAATTAAATACTTCATTCAAATACTATTGTATAGCTTTTGTTTTGTCATGCTTTTCTGAGATGCTTGAAATTGGGAAAAATAGGAAATTCTAAAGTTATGTATATTATACAAATGCACTTGTTCAATTCATATTATATATATATATATATTTATTTTATTATTCATATATTACGCTTCTGATTTATGACATTAATATATTTTTAATGTAAAAATATTTAATATTTTAAATTGTTAAAAGAACTTTTATATAGTTGCAATTAAAGCTATGAGTAAAAAATAAAATATAATACAATACATTAAATTTAATAAGAGTTTTTATTATCTTTTATCTTGGCATTTCTGATCTAAAATTTTTGATTTGTTCTTTTTTGTTTGATTCTTTGTATATGTTAATTCTTTGTATATGTTGTTTGATTCTTTGTAACATGTTATAACATGCAAAAAAATTTTTTTTTTTAATTTTAAATTCATAGGTTTTATGTAAACTTTTTATTATATTTAAAATTGTCAATAGAAATTTTTTAAAATATGAAATATTTAAAATTAGTGGTTTTAAATAAATTTCTTTGTTATATTTGGAAGTGGGATGAATTGTAATTTTAGTGACATATTTGAAAAATGTATACTTTCACTTTATAGATGCTTGTTTTACAATCTTTGCTTTTACAACTAGTATAAATTATCAATTATGATTATCTGAAATGTTATATTTAAATAATTATTTTTGCCATATTTTTTCTAAGTTATTTTAATGTTATGTTATATAGTTCCAAAATTATTTTCAGGTAATAGAACCTTGATTTTAGACTGAATTTAAAAGAAATCGGAATTCAATTTACAATAGTCTATTTAACGGTGGTTTTCTAGAAACTAATTAGATCATTAGAGGATCTGGGGCCATATTCTGGTCACTGTCTCTGGTCTCTGGTCTCTCACAAGCCGGTTGCTGATTGGCTAATCCAAATGATTAGCCAATCAGCGACTGGCTTGCGAGAGACCAGAGACAGTGACCAGAATATGGCCTCTGTTATATTTAGTTCAATTGTAGAAAATCAAATTATTTGTCTGTTTGGAAGCTGAATGATCAAAATTTGAAGATTTTATTTTAAAACTTTGTATATAAAACTACACAAGTATTTGCATTCTTACTCAATAATATAGTTTTAAATGATTTTAAAACTTTTTAATTTCAATAAATTTAAAATAATACTAATCAGTATAATAATGTGTCTAGTCTGAAAAAATGAACTGACATAGTATAATTTTTTAATCTCTTCTTATATACTGTGTTTTGATTGTTCAATTCTACACTTTGAAACTTTTATTTTTTTGTGGTTTTTAATTTTAACTTATATAGGAATGTCTCAAAATTTATTAAAATCATTTGTTGTATTTTATTAATTATAAGAATTGATATTAATTATAAAAAAGATGTTTCAGGTATAAAAAGTTTTAATAATTTATTATTTATGATAATAGAGTTAAGTTTCTTTTTAAAAGTTCATTTTATCCATATTCATAAAAATGTGAAATGTTTTCATTATATTCAAACTTTAACTAATTAGTTATTGATACCATATTTTTAAGTTTTTTAATATTTACATTAAATACATATGATGATAAAGTTCTAAACTAAAGTGAAAGAATCTGAAAATAACTTTTAAAAGATCAAAAGTACTTGATAAATTAAATTAGCACTGGGTAGAAAGCTTTATATTATTATTATCATATTTTTACTCTTTGAAATATGCAATATTTTGTTTTTAACAATGATTTTCATTCTTTTATATAAATTCTTTTTTGTAAATTAATTAAATTTCCTTTTCAAATTCATAAAAGACAGCGAGTGCTTATCTGCTTTAAAGATGATTCATTGGAATCATAATTACCACAGTATTACTAGCATACTTCATTTTTCTAGGAAAAATTCTGAGATAAACAGTTTCATTTAACATCTTATCCATTTTTGTTTATTAACTACTGATTTGTTGTGAATTTTTCAAATAGAGCCAAATTTTAAAATCTGATTTTAATAAGAAATACTTTTCAGGATAAAAAAAGTAGAAACAATAAAGATGATGATAAATGTTTTCAGAAATTATATCAATTATATATACATATATATAGCCTATTTATATACTAGCTGTATTTAAAGAATTTGCAAAAGTAGTTAAAGAAAAACAAAAAGTCTTATTTTTTGTCCATGTCACACCTTGGGAATAAAATAGTTTTATGGCAAAGTGAACATTTTAATTTAAGCTCTTATCCATCTTAATATGTAAAATGTAAAAAGAATTTTCTTTCGGCATTAATAGAAATTACAATTAAAGGTCAACTCTACTGTAAGACATTCCAGAGGTGTGACAAGATGAAAAATGAAGACTTTTTTGTATTTCAATTATTTTTATGAATTCTTTAAATAATAATTGTTGTCTTGGCTATTTTGTTAATATTAACTGTAATTTAATTTATTTTCTTAATGTTGAAATATAACGATATCCTGAAAAGATGTCTTCATTTCTTGATATCAGCATTTATTTTCATTTATATCTGGATTTTGTTTGATAAAAACGAATATAAAAATGTAAATTTCAGATTTTGAATTCTAATAAGAGTTTATAATTTAAATGGTATTGGATGTATTATATTTTTAAAGTAAAAATATAATACATATAAATATTTTATAAAATTTACTGACTGACTCATTATTTTATTGGATCTATTTTAAAACTGCTAACATTTAGTAAATTTAAATGATTGATAGATGTTGCTTTAAATTTTATTATCATATCAATCAGCAAAATCAGACAACACTGGAACCATTATATATAGAATATACACTAAAAGTGCTTAGTTCAAGGAGTCATGCATGGAATTCTAATAAAATATTTGGCTTTCTGAACTAAGCAGTTTTAGTGTATATTCTACATATTTAAAAAATATATACATGTAAATAAAAATTCAATGGTAATGAAACAAGAAAATAGTACAAATTATAGGAATTGATAAGTTTAATGTTCTGTCTTATAAAATAATTTTTTTATAATGAGTTTTGACTTAGATTTCTGTAATATGAATATACATTATAAGGTAAAACCTGTTCAAAATGGTACTTTAATAAAATGGAAACCTGCCTAAGTGGGAAAATTCTTTGGAATGCAGCAATTTCCTGTGTTAAAAAACATTCCAAACCAGAATAAATATTTGGTACCATGTGAGACCAGTTTACACAGGTTTTACTATAACTTCTATACTATTCTGTAATTACAAAGTTATTATGTACTGGTACAAACTGTTATAAATAATATAACACATAGTGCATCATATTGAATCATTTACAACTTTTGACAACTATATTAATCATAAAAATTAAAGTTTCTTCAAAGTAAAACTAAAAATAATATAAAATAACCTATAGAATACATAAAATAACATTGAGAATTTTTAAGACAGTTTAATGTAAACTAACAAATTACTTGTGAATAAAATATTGAATATATAGGTTTCTAACTTTTTTTTAATAATTAGTTGGTAAAATATGCATAAATAATTTGTAGTAAATTATTGTTTTTATTTGAAAAGGGATATTTTTCTTTGTAAATAATTTTGACATTTTCACATTTAAATGCTGAATATTTATTTTGAATATCAGCCAATACTGTTTTCACTATAAATTTTATAAATAATTTGTTAGTCAATTTTAACTTTCATAATTTTCACATTTCTGATTTGACTTTAATTTGAATATAATTTTTTATCTTTTGATTTTATCATAGTCTCCAAGTAATGGTCAGTAAAAGTTTGCAAAGTATTTGATATAAATATTTACATTAAAATATAGAGTTGCCTGGGATAAATGTAAATTTTTCCTGCCTGTCATTATACATACTTTGAAAATCTGGTGCTGACTCTAAAGTGCTTGGAATGCTTTATTTATGAAGACTTTTATTGTGGTCCTATTTTTGTATTTAAAAATTTATTTTGTTTACTAAAAATGGGATGTCCTTTTTCCCCCTAAGAAGTAGGAAATATCATCTATAAATGTAAGTAAATTAGTGAGATTTTGTATTAATTAATAAAAGCATACACTAAGGTAGGATTTTTATCTTCCTACTTTGGCTCAGTCCCATAGAAACTGCAAAATTTGGTACAGGTACTCCTCACTTTATGACCTATCTGCTTAACGACCACTTGCACTTACGACCAATCGAGTTTTGACGTGCAATTCGGGAAATCCCCTTTTTCAGCTTGAGTGTCGATCAGTTGTGATTGGTGACATGCTCACTGAGCATAGTATAGGCTTGCTATGTTTAGTTTAGTTTAGTTAGTTTGATGTAATTTAAACAATTGCAGGCCTTGCCAGTGCGCTTAATTTAGATGTTGAAGTGAAGACATTGCTGAATTAGTGGATTATGCCGATGGAGAGCTAACAAATGATTTAATAGAGTTAGAAGTGATGCAATATTTGGAAGAGGAAGAAGATGAAAGAACTGAAGAAGTGAAAAAGAAATGGTACAGTACATGGGTTAACTGATGTGTTCTCCAAAATTAATGTGGCTATGTTGGAACTTGAGGCTATGGATCCTAATACTGAACATTTTAGCATAAAGTTGAACGTGGGATGAGTGAACTTTTGAAGTGCTATAGAGAAATTTATCAAGAAAAAAGATTACAATGCAAACCACAGTTACGAGTTTCTTTTTGACTGTTACAATCCAAGACCTCTGCCCTTGAAGGTACAACTTTTATTTCATCGTCATCATCTTCTTTACCTGGGGGAAAAAACCTCTACAGATCCAGATAGCCAAATAAACAAATGATGATAATATGTACATATGCAGGTCTTTTTATGAATTAATTTAAAGTTTGTTGCATAATTTTTATAATTTTACAACGATCCTATATTCCTGGCTGCAAGCTCCTCGCTTATCGAACAATTCACTTAATGACGTAGTTGTAGGAATGGAACTCAGTTGTAAAGTGAGGAGTACCTGTATTTACAATTACTTCATACCAGTGGCGCAATCAGGATTTAATTTTGGGGGAGCCAAGTTAAACAGATAAAAAAAAAATTTTATGCAAATTCAATAAAATTCCTATCTTATGTGGCCACTAATTCATAAATAGAATAGAAATAGAAGACATGACACAATATAGATAAAAGAATGAATTTTAATTAAGAAAAGATTTTTGGAAAATTTTGTAGTGTTTTTTCCTTTTTCTTTTGAAGGTACCAAGGCCCTTGGCCCCCATCTGGGTGCACTACCGTTTCACACCAAAATGAGTGGAAAAGGGTAATCACCTTTAATCTCAACTTAATTCCCACTATTTCTATAAAAAATTGAAATCCATATCAGCTTATCTTATTCTCCTTTGTACTTAACATTGTTTTATTCTTTTACAATGGACATTATCTGTTGTTTCTATTTTACCTAAAAAGGACTCTGATTTGTTTTGCCTTATCTCTCTTGCCCTGGCTATGTTAAAGATCTTTGAAATATGCATAAACCATTCCATAAATAAGCCTATTACATCCCATATTAATTAAATGCTCAACATTCTGGTATTTTACAAACTTTGGATTAAAGTTATCCACATTCATAGTTTACATTGACATAACCAAGGCCTTTGATTCTGTTGTTCTGAATATTCTGCTCAAAATATTATCCTCTGAATTTGAAATAAACAGCATAATATCTTGTCTTAGTAATTTCTACATATTGCATATGTACCATACAAAATAAGTCTGTGATCGCCAGTTTCAAGAATTTTCCTCATTATTAGGTACACCTTATCAATTTATTTTTCATTGCCTATATTAATAAACCACTTTCTCTTATAACCTCTTCTTTTATCAACAGTTATACTAATGACATCAATATTTCTAATTCCTGCCAAACAATATTACAAGAATATAAATAAATTAGCTGTTTGTTCGATATCATACTGTATATACCTGAGGATGTCTATTTCACATAAAAGAAAACATTCGTAAATTTTTCTTTTTTCTTGTTATATGCTGGTGTTGATTTTACAAGTAATATATTTATAAATAAATTACTTTAAACAAATCTCTTAAAACATTAAATCTTTTAAAGTAAGTATTTAAAACCTTGGCCAGTGGTATTTAATTTTTTTAAAAATATATAAACATTGCAAATATCTTTGTTTTCTTTTTGTCTTTTACATCAGTGACAGTACAAAACAGAATTCTTATATACAGAGATGACCTTTCCTTTGAGTTTATGCCCTGCAACATCATGTAAATGGAAACTGTCCTCAGGTAAATTAACCAATTTCGCAATAAAATACATAAAATAAAATATATATGGTGGAACTCCGGTTAATGAACACCCTGGTTAACAACTAAATTGGTTAACAAACTTTTATTTTGCAAAAATTTATCTCGGATAATGAACTTAATGGTTTTTTGTGTAAAATTTGTAAGCTTGCTGACTTTTAATGAGGAATCAGTTAATTGCACATCGGTGATGGTCTAGGGTCCATTCATATGTTGGTGGTGGCAGAGGAGACAAAGATGACAAGTATTTTACAGTGAAAATTGTTTATTAGAACGGGAAGATGCTTGCATATTTAAGGTAGTTGGAAATGTTTATCTACAGTATTTTTTCCTGGCACTGAGGAGCAGCATATTGCTGATCCTACGATAGTGCAAGCTGATTAGTTGCAGCCCTGGAGCAGACAAGATGGGTTCACTTGGTCACAGAAGCGATGGTAGGTGATGGAGTTGTAGCGACTGGAGTGGTCTGTGAAACAACACAAATTTTAGTAGGCATGACTTCAGGCTTAATCCAGATGAAAACGACACAGATTAATTGCCATAGAATTTTTAGGAGACCTGCGTTTTGTCCTTGAGATTCGGGGTTTTTATAGTATTTCTTCCTTGAATCTCACCTTTTGATTGGTCCTGTATCCCATTCCTTGCTTCACAATTGTTTTCTTCTTTGTCTCCAAGTGTAAACAAAAACCAGATCAGGTCACAAGAAAGGTCCGTTCTGAGGCTTTTATTTGACATCTGTTTGTTGAGTCTGATTGGAGATTGTTGATAAACCTGTAAACCTTGCGCTCATAATTTAGCCCATTGTTTCTGCTAACTGTCAATTAGGAACTTTAATGATCATATGCGATGTTTTTATACATGTCAAATCTTTCCCCTTTTCCAAAAATTTATCCTAGATCGACTATTTATGATTGCATTTTCTTATATTTTCATCAAAGAAAACCCATTTTACAAATAAAATTACAAAAATCCCAGCTGCTAGAATGGATAAATTGTATTTGCATTAATTTCTATGGGAAAAATTGCTTTGGTTAACGAATGAAGTCGCAGAACAGATTAAGTTTGTTAACCGAGGTTCCACTGTATATATATATATATATATATGTTACAGTCAAAACCCGTTTTTNTTATTGTAATGTACTGTACCTACTAAATAAAATCATTGGTCGGGTTTCATTTGAATGACCCTCATAATTGGTCTGAGTTCGCACCTCACCAACGGACTGGCCGTGTAGAATCTTTCGAGCTTTCTTCGTGTATCTAATAGGTAGATAAGGGCGGCTGTCAAGGGCATTCTCCTTTTTTTTCAAGATGCTGCGTTGTTATCACATTAACTAACTGGCCAAGAATGATCCATGAAAAATTAAACAAGACCAACGATTCGTATTGTTATGTAGTACCGGCAAATAATCTTTAATTTGTCGATAGCCGGCTAAACACATGTAACCTATCAAAATGTATTAAAGTTTATTAATATAATTTTATGATGATAAAAATAATTATCACATTATAATAATTTATAAACGCTAGAAAGTCGCTGTAAACTTCTTGGGTTGAGACAACGCAAAACAAGGACGTTCTGCCAAGGAAATGCCTCTCCGAAGAACTTTATACGGGAAACTAGCTCTCTTCATGTATTAGACACACGAAGAAAACATGGAAAACTACATTTGGGCAGTCCGTTGTTTATCTCCGAACCGGGATCAACTATTAGTGTTCACTAGTTTTATCCACTTTATTTCTATTATTTGTTCTTTTCGCCCTGCAGGTCTAAAAAGACCCTTTTTAAAATCAGTCCCATCGTAGGTTCGGCCAGACCCAATGTAAAGCAGCCGTGTGGTGAGAGACAGGATCCGACATATCTGAGACAAACCATCTCCAGAAAATCCTGGGGCTTTTCGACCTGCATGGATTGGATCCTGATCTCCAGTGAGGTAAACAGAGGCCTTATCTGTTACGGTTATCCGGTCGTTCATCCAACTGGCTGTTTTATCTATTTAGCCACTGGCGAACTAAACTCACTGACAAAAAGGTTACACATCAAGAAGGCGCTGGAATCGAACGAAATTATTAAGTTTTTTTCCTGTTTTGCTCTTTCTGGCGAAAAATCTCGAGAATTTTTTATGGATGGTCTGACCCGAACATATCGGAAGCGATCTCTTATTGTAGCACTAGACAAAGCCACTGGGTATGATTAAGAAAAGGCTTTCTTAATACCCACAGAATGGAAAGAGTAAAAATCTGGAAAAAATACAATTATTTCATGGAAATACATTAAAATTTTAGTTTAATATCTTGAAATATTTTATATATCAACGATTTAAATTTCAAAATTTGAATATTTAAAAAACCAAAAGCCTCTACTGTATATTTCGATTAATTGAAGTCAAAATTATATAAATACATGCATTTTTAAAAATTTCTTTATTATTTTTTTAGTAGTAATTAGTTTTAATGGATGGAAAATTTCTCGTTTTCATCTCGTTTTTTCAGCTTTTTAAGCTGCTAAGAATTTTCTGAAACTCGGACATTTTCTTGAAATTGATAATATTAAATCATTACATTTACCAGAAGTGCGAAATATTTTACGGAAAATTGAGATATATTATTCCAAATTTATCAATACTATTTATTTAAAAATATTTATACATAAAATCTTGTAACAATTAAACGTTGGCGTTTAAAAGTAAATAAATTAGTTGATTCATACTCTATCTGGCAGCACTGCGTCATTGTTAAAATATAAATAGGATTTTGGCCTGTTTTCCTGTAAAATATATATATAAATCAAATAAAACATTTCATATTATTTTTTTTAACAGATAAAAACTTGTTCTGGAAAAATTAAAAATATATAACTATTAATAATAAACATTTAAGTAATAAAATTTCAAAAATAAAATATTAATTAATATAACATTCCTATCGATAACATAGTAAAGAATACAATTATTTTATCTAATTTAATAAATTTTCTCTTTTAATACAATTATTATAGTAATTTTTTTTTTAAATTCAACATTCTTATATCCATTTTGATATCTATGACCATCTTCCTCGTTTCCTTTCAATGCCTATCAAAATGGTGGTCGTTAAGTTATGTATTGTTCTGCGCGAGGAATAGCTTTCTTTTAAAAGCAGTGATCAGAGCAAACGTAAGAATCAGTTTTAGTCTTTTAGTTCAGTGAGATCGTAGCATTTATCCATGTCAATATTTATGGTCGAAATGAACGAATATCAAATATATTTGGGTACGTACAGTACATTATATTTATGTACATTGCCATTATATATATGAACTGTCAGTGTAGAACTTCGAATGGAGAATGCATAATTTTATTTAATTGGATTAATTTTTAAAAATACGCTTTAATTAGTTTTTTCTATTTAATGAAAGAAGTCGATTGAGAAAAAACACCGATAATTTTTTTTTGTTTTTTTTAAATATAAATCTTAAGTTATTGCAATTAATAAAATATCGAATTAAATTTAATTTATATAAAACAAAAAAAAGTTTAAAAATATTACGACAATGCTTAACTTAGCTTCAAATTATAATTGATATTTTAAAATTAACTTTAATAATTAGTTCCTAGAAAAATAGGCTAGGTCGTACAGTCAACTTTAGAAACAGTTTTAATATTTTCTTTCTTTACGATAAGAATATTTTATGATGTGAATTAATTGCATTGAAATGATGTGTTTTCGCGGGAAATTTACTAAAATTCCCGCGAAAACACATCCATTAATAAATACGATTACTAAAAATCGTATTTATTAATGGCTTCTTAACATTGAATAGTGTCAACGGGTATTAAAAAGTTTAAATTACAGCGTTATAATTAAATTTTATAAGTTTAATGCAATATAATTGGATCTATACATATATAAAGTCATTTTTTGAATGAAATTAAATACTTCATTCAAATACTATTGTATAGCTTTTGTTTTGTCATGCTTTTCTGAGATGCTTGAAATTGGGAAAAATAGGAAATTCTAAAGTTATGTATATTATACAAATGCACTTGTTCAATTCATATTATATATATATATATATTTATTTTATTATTCATATATTACGCTTCTGATTTATGACATTAATATATTTTTAATGTAAAAATATTTAATATTTTAAATTGTTAAAAGAACTTTTATATAGTTGCAATTAAAGCTATGAGTAAAAAATAAAATATAATACAATACATTAAATTTAATAAGAGTTTTTATTATCTTTTATCTTGGCATTTCTGATCTAAAATTTTTGATTTGTTCTTTTTTGTTTGATTCTTTGTATATGTTAATTCTTTGTATATGTTGTTTGATTCTTTGTAACATGTTATAACATGCAAAAAAATTTTTTTTTTTAATTTTAAATTCATAGGTTCTATGTAAACTTTTTATTATATTTAAAATTGTCAATAGAAATTTTTTAAAATATGAAATATTTAAAATTAGTGGTTTTAAATAAATTTCTTTGTTATATTTGGAAGTGGGATGAATTGTAATTTTAGTGACATATTTGAAAAATGTATACTTTCACTTTATAGATGCTTGTTTTACAATCTTTGCTTTTACAACTAGTATAAATTATCAATTATGATTATCTGAAATGTTATATTTAAATAATTATTTTTGCCATATTTTTTCTAAGTTATTTTAATGTTATGTTATATAGTTCCAAAATTATTTTCAGGTAATAGAACCTTGATTTTAGACTGAATTTAAAAGAAATCGGAATTCAATTTACAATAGTCTATTTAACGGTGGTTTTCTAGAAACTAATTAGATCATTAGAGGATCTGGGGCCATATTCTGGTCACTGTCTCTGGTCTCTGGTCTCTCACAAGCCGGTTGCTGATTGGCTAATCCAAATGATTAGCCAATCAGCGACTGGCTTGCGAGAGACCAGAGACAGTGACCAGAATATGGCCTCTGTTATATTTAGTTCAATTGTAGAAAATCAAATTATTTGTCTGTTTGGAAGCTGAATGATCAAAATTTGAAGATTTTATTTTAAAACTTTGTATATAAAACTACACAAGTATTTGCATTCTTACTCAATAATATAGTTTTAAATGATTTTAAAACTTTTTAATTTCAATAAATTTAAAATAATACTAATCAGTATAATAATGTGTCTAGTCTGAAAAAATGAACTGACATAGTATAATTTTTTAATCTCTTCTTATATACTGTGTTTTGATTGTTCAATTCTACACTTTGAAACTTTTATTTTTTTGTGGTTTTTAATTTTAACTTATATAGGAATGTCTCAAAATTTATTAAAATCATTTGTTGTATTTTATTAATTATAAGAATTGATATTAATTATAAAAAAGATGTTTCAGGTATAAAAAGTTTTAATAATTTATTATTTATGATAATAGAGTTAAGTTTCTTTTTAAAAGTTCATTTTATCCATATTCATAAAAATGTGAAATGTTTTCATTATATTCAAACTTTAACTAATTAGTTATTGATACCATATTTTTAAGTTTTTTAATATTTACATTAAATACATATGATGATAAAGTTCTAAACTAAAGTGAAAGAATCTGAAAATAACTTTTAAAAGATCAAAAGTACTTGATAAATTAAATTAGCACTGGGTAGAAAGCTTTATATTATTATTATCATATTTTTACTCTTTGAAATATGCAATATTTTGTTTTTAACAATGATTTTCATTCTTTTATATAAATTCTTTTTTGTAAATTAATTAAATTTCCTTTTCAAATTCATAAAAGACAGCGAGTGCTTATCTGCTTTAAAGATGATTCATTGGAATCATAATTACCACAGTATTACTAGCATACTTCATTTTTCTAGGAAAAATTCTGAGATAAACAGTTTCATTTAACATCTTATCCATTTTTGTTTATTAACTACTGATTTGTTGTGAATTTTTCAAATAGAGCCAAATTTTAAAATCTGATTTTAATAAGAAATACTTTTCAGGATAAAAAAAGTAGAAACAATAAAGATGATGATAAATGTTTTCAGAAATTATATCAATTATATATACATATATATAGCCTATTTATATACTAGCTGTATTTAAAGAATTTGCAAAAGTAGTTAAAGAAAAACAAAAAGTCTTATTTTTTGTCCATGTCACACCTTGGGAATAAAATAGTTTTATGGCAAAGTGAACATTTTAATTTAAGCTCTTATCCATCTTAATATGTAAAATGTAAAAAGAATTTTCTTTCGGCATTAATAGAAATTACAATTAAAGGTCAACTCTACTGTAAGACATTCCAGAGGTGTGACAAGATGAAAAATGAAGACTTTTTTGTATTTCAATTATTTTTATGAATTCTTTAAATAATAATTGTTGTCTTGGCTATTTTGTTAATATTAACTGTAATTTAATTTATTTTCTTAATGTTGAAATATAACGATATCCTGAAAAGATGTCTTCATTTCTTGATATCAGCATTTATTTTCATTTATATCTGGATTTTGTTTGATAAAAACGAATATAAAAATGTAAATTTCAGATTTTGAATTCTAATAAGAGTTTATAATTTAAATGGTATTGGATGTATTATATTTTTAAAGTAAAAATATAATACATATAAATATTTTATAAAATTTACTGACTGACTCATTATTTTATTGGATCTATTTTAAAACTGCTAACATTTAGTAAATTTAAATGATTGATAGATGTTGCTTTAAATTTTATTATCATATCAATCAGCAAAATCAGACAACACTGGAACCATTATATATAGAATATACACTAAAAGTGCTTAGTTCAAGGAGTCATGCATGGAATTCTAATAAAATATTTGGCTTTCTGAACTAAGCAGTTTTAGTGTATATTCTACATATTTAAAAAATATATACATGTAAATAAAAATTCAATGGTAATGAAACAAGAAAATAGTACAAATTATAGGAATTGATAAGTTTAATGTTCTGTCTTATAAAATAATTTTTTTATAATGAGTTTTGACTTAGATTTCTGTAATATGAATATACATTATAAGGTAAAACCTGTTCAAAATGGTACTTTAATAAAATGGAAACCTGCCTAAGTGGGAAAATTCTTTGGAATGCAGCAATTTCCTGTGTTAAAAAACATTCCAAACCAGAATAAATATTTGGTACCATGTGAGACCAGTTTACACAGGTTTTACTATAACTTCTATACTATTCTGTAATTACAAAGTTATTATGTACTGGTACAAACTGTTATAAATAATATAACACATAGTGCATCATATTGAATCATTTACAACTTTTGACAACTATATTAATCATAAAAATTAAAGTTTCTTCAAAGTAAAACTAAAAATAATATAAAATAACCTATAGAATACATAAAATAACATTGAGAATTTTTAAGACAGTTTAATGTAAACTAACAAATTACTTGTGAATAAAATATTGAATATATAGGTTTCTAACTTTTTTTTAATAATTAGTTGGTAAAATATGCATAAATAATTTGTAGTAAATTATTGTTTTTATTTGAAAAGGGATATTTTTCTTTGTAAATAATTTTGACATTTTCACATTTAAATGCTGAATATTTATTTTGAATATCAGCCAATACTGTTTTCACTATAAATTTTATAAATAATTTGTTAGTCAATTTTAACTTTCATAATTTTCACATTTCTGATTTGACTTTAATTTGAATATAATTTTTTATCTTTTGATTTTATCATAGTCTCCAAGTAATGGTCAGTAAAAGTTTGCAAAGTATTTGATATAAATATTTACATTAAAATATAGAGTTGCCTGGGATAAATGTAAATTTTTCCTGCCTGTCATTATACATACTTTGAAAATCTGGTGCTGACTCTAAAGTGCTTGGAATGCTTTATTTATGAAGACTTTTATTGTGGTCCTATTTTTGTATTTAAAAATTTATTTTGTTTACTAAAAATGGGATGTCCTTTTTCCCCCTAAGAAGTAGGAAATATCATCTATAAATGTAAGTAAATTAGTGAGATTTTGTATTAATTAATAAAAGCATACACTAAGGTAGGATTTTTATCTTCCTACTTTGGCTCAGTCCCATAGAAACTGCAAAATTTGGTACAGGTACTCCTCACTTTATGACCTATCTGCTTAACGACCACTTGCACTTACGACCAATCGAGTTTTGACGTGCAATTCGGGAAATCCCCTTTTTCAGCTTGAGTGTCGATCAGTTGTGATTGGTGACATGCTCACTGAGCATAGTATAGGCTTGCTATGTTTAGTTTAGTTTAGTTAGTTTGATGTAATTTAAACAATTGCAGGCCTTGCCAGTGCGCTTAATTTAGATGTTGAAGTGAAGACATTGCTGAATTAGTGGATTATGCCGATGGAGAGCTAACAAATGATTTAATAGAGTTAGAAGTGATGCAATATTTGGAAGAGGAAGAAGATGAAAGAACTGAAGAAGTGAAAAAGAAATGGTACAGTACATGGGTTAACTGATGTGTTCTCCAAAATTAATGTGGCTATGTTGGAACTTGAGGCTATGGATCCTAATACTGAACATTTTAGCATAAAGTTGAACGTGGGATGAGTGAACTTTTGAAGTGCTATAGAGAAATTTATCAAGAAAAAAGATTACAATGCAAACCACAGTTACGAGTTTCTTTTTGACTGTTACAATCCAAGACCTCTGCCCTTGAAGGTACAACTTTTATTTCATCGTCATCATCTTCTTTACCTGGGGGAAAAAACCTCTACAGATCCAGATAGCCAAATAAACAAATGATGATAATATGTACATATGCAGGTCTTTTTATGAATTAATTTAAAGTTTGTTGCATAATTTTTATAATTTTACAACGATCCTATATTCCTGGCTGCAAGCTCCTCGCTTATCGAACAATTCACTTAATGACGTAGTTGTAGGAATGGAACTCAGTTGTAAAGTGAGGAGTACCTGTATTTACAATTACTTCATACCAGTGGCGCAATCAGGATTTAATTTTGGGGGAGCCAAGTTAAACAGATAAAAAAAAAATTTTATGCAAATTCAATAAAATTCCTATCTTATGTGGCCACTAATTCATAAATAGAATAGAAATAGAAGACATGACACAATATAGATAAAAGAATGAATTTTAATTAAGAAAAGATTTTTGGAAAATTTTGTAGTGTTTTTTCCTTTTTCTTTTGAAGGTACCAAGGCCCTTGGCCCCCATCTGGGTGCACTACCGTTTCACACCAAAATGAGTGGAAAAGGGTAATCACCTTTAATCTCAACTTAATTCCCACTATTTCTATAAAAAATTGAAATCCATATCAGCTTATCTTATTCTCCTTTGTACTTAACATTGTTTTATTCTTTTACAATGGACATTATCTGTTGTTTCTATTTTACCTAAAAAGGACTCTGATTTGTTTTGCCTTATCTCTCTTGCCCTGGCTATGTTAAAGATCTTTGAAATATGCATAAACCATTCCATAAATAAGCCTATTACATCCCATATTAATTAAATGCTCAACATTCTGGTATTTTACAAACTTTGGATTAAAGTTATCCACATTCATAGTTTACATTGACATAACCAAGGCCTTTGATTCTGTTGTTCTGAATATTCTGCTCAAAATATTATCCTCTGAATTTGAAATAAACAGCATAATATCTTGTCTTAGTAATTTCTACATATTGCATATGTACCATACAAAATAAGTCTGTGATCGCCAGTTTCAAGAATTTTCCTCATTATTAGGTACACCTTATCAATTTATTTTTCATTGCCTATATTAATAAACCACTTTCTCTTATAACCTCTTCTTTTATCAACAGTTATACTAATGACATCAATATTTCTAATTCCTGCCAAACAATATTACAAGAATATAAATAAATTAGCTGTTTGTTCGATATCATACTGTATATACCTGAGGATGTCTATTTCACATAAAAGAAAACATTCGTAAATTTTTCTTTTTTCTTGTTATATGCTGGTGTTGATTTTACAAGTAATATATTTATAAATAAATTACTTTAAACAAATCTCTTAAAACATTAAATCTTTTAAAGTAAGTATTTAAAACCTTGGCCAGTGGTATTTAATTTTTTTAAAAATATATAAACATTGCAAATATCTTTGTTTTCTTTTTGTCTTTTACATCAGTGACAGTACAAAACAGAATTCTTATATACAGAGATGACCTTTCCTTTGAGTTTATGCCCTGCAACATCATGTAAATGGAAACTGTCCTCAGGTAAATTAACCAATTTCGCAATAAAATACATAAAATAAAATATATATGGTGGAACTCCGGTTAATGAACACCCTGGTTAACAACTAAATTGGTTAACAAACTTTTATTTTGCAAAAATTTATCTCGGATAATGAACTTAATGGTTTTTTGTGTAAAATTTGTAAGCTTGCTGACTTTTAATGAGGAATCAGTTAATTGCACGTCGGTGATGGTCTAGGGTCCATTCATATGTTGGTGGTGGCAGAGGAGACAAAGATGACAAGTATTTTACAGTGAAAATTGTTTATTAGAACGGGAAGATGCTTGCATATTTAAGGTAGTTGGAAATGTTTATCTACAGTATTTTTTCCTGGCACTGAGGAGCAGCATATTGCTGATCCTACGATAGTGCAAGCTGATTAGTTGCAGCCCTGGAGCAGACAAGATGGGTTCACTTGGTCACAGAAGCGATGGTAGGTGATGGAGTTGTAGCGACTGGAGTGGTCTGTGAAACAACACAAATTTTAGTAGGCATGACTTCAGGCTTAATCCAGATGAAAACGACACAGATTAATTGCCATAGAATTTTTAGGAGACCTGCGTTTTGTCCTTGAGATTCGGGGTTTTTATAGTATTTCTTCCTTGAATCTCACCTTTTGATTGGTCCTGTATCCCATTCCTTGCTTCACAATTGTTTTCTTCTTTGTCTCCAAGTGTAAACAAAAACCAGATCAGGTCACAAGAAAGGTCCGTTCTGAGGCTTTTATTTGACATCTGTTTGTTGAGTCTGATTGGAGATTGTTGATAAACCTGTAAACCTTGCGCTCATAATTTAGCCCATTGTTTCTGCTAACTGTCAATTAGGAACTTTAATGATCATATGCGATGTTTTTATACATGTCAAATCTTTCCCCTTTTCCAAAAATTTATCCTAGATCGACTATTTATGATTGCATTTTCTTATATTTTCATCAAAGAAAACCCATTTTACAAATAAAATTACAAAAATCCCAGCTGCTAGAATGGATAAATTGTATTTGCATTAATTTCTATGGGAAAAATTGCTTTGGTTAACGAATGAAGTCGCAGAACAGATTAAGTTTGTTAACCGAGGTTCCACTGTATATATATATATATATATATGTTACAGTCAAAACCCGTTTTTAGTTAGAATGCGTTTTAACTAGTTGAAACTAGTTTATACTGAATGTCTTTGTTAAAACCTGTTTTGTCTAGTTAAAACTAGTTTTAACTCAAGTTCATTTTTGTCTAGCAGTAAATTCCAGTTTTAACTAGAGAAAACAGGTTTGAACAAAGACATCCAGTATAAACTAGTTTCAACTAGTTAAAACGCATCCTAAACTAAAAACTGGTTTTAGCCGCAACGTATAGAGTGATTCGGGGGAAAATGCCTAATTTTTGATATTTTCAAACGGTGACGTCACATATTGTCATGTATTTGTATGATGAATCGTTGGGTCAATATTGAGTGTGGAAAGCTCTAGTTGGCTACGGTTACTTCATTTTCAACATCCGAGAAGAATAAAAGCTAGATAAGAACGAAGTTTTTGTTGTGAAATGTTTCTAGAATAATTTTAAACTGAAAGTTAAAATGGAATTTATTAAAAATTGCAAAAAACAATTATATGTGATGTAGTTAAGGTTCTAAAGTTTCCATTGTCAGCTACCGCTGATCCCGATCGACATGCTGGAGCATGTGACTCTACTTTGCATCTTACCCCAACAAATGGAAAATATGCCACATTTTTCTTGGGGTGACGTGCCTAGTTTTTGTTAATTGATTTCCAATATGCCTATTTTTAATAAACTTTTGTTTTCTCGTTTTATTGCAGGATATGCATAGAAATTATATAAAAACTTCTCAAGAAAGTTTTTGGACTGAAAAAAGCTTTCAGCTATAGAACACGTTAGAACGGGCGGAAACTTAACAATACTTATACTGTGCTGTTATACTTACTATGAAGTACTTTGTACTACATATGCAATAAATTAAATTTGGTTAAGAAATTCAAAAATAAATTTTATGCAATTATATTTGTTATCTTACCCTAATGGCATTTGGCATCTCACCCGGATACTTGGGGTGAGATGCCTAAAATGCCAGACAGTGAAAAAGTCGTCATTGCAAACACAGTATAGAATTTTTAAAAATAAACTCCAAAGTTTTATTTGAAAGACACTCCAGAATATGATATTTTTATTAGAGGGCTCCTAAACCCAAATTAGCGCTGTAATTTTCTTCATAAGCAAAATGTTAGGCATCTTCCGCCGAATCACTATACATAACTTTATTTCCCCCAAACATATTTATGTAGCTAAAATTAGTTTTAACTAATTTTAGCTAAATAAATAGCTACATATAAATTAAAACTAGTTTTATCTAAAGTCAAAACATGTACAGCAGTAAATTAACTAAACAAAACCGGTTTTGTCTAGTTAAAACTAGAATTTACTGTAGTCAAAAATGAATTTGAGTTAAAACTAGTTTTATCTAGACAAAATGGGTTTTAACAAAGACATTCAGTATAAACTAGTTTCAACTAGTTAAAACGCGTTCTAACTAAAAACGGGTTTTGACTGTAATATATATATATATATATATTTTTTTTTTTTTTTTTTTTAATGGATTGCTCTGTTCACATTACATTAACTTAAGAATTCTGCCTGGAAATACTAGAAAGTCTTCATGCCTTTATGTTCATTTTTGCCTTCGTAATACCATAATTAAATTTTTTTTTCTACCATTTTTATAAATCTCTCAACAATATGAGAACATGTTATTCCTATAATACTGTGTGTGTGTGTGTGTGTGTGTGTATATATTAAGTGTACTATAAAGAAATACTTTTTACTTATTTTTTAAATCAAATTTATTTTTGTCTAATTGTTATTATACAGTATATTGATTTCTTTTTAATGGGATTTGTTTCATTGTTGATGTTGGGGAGTGGCAATTATTGTCTTGTTAGTGGCATTACCTGTAAATTAGCATTAAATAAATTTTGTCTCTAGTTAAAATCCAACCTGCTATTTGTTTATTTTACTTTTTGTTCTATATCAGGGGTCACCAAACTATGGGCTGTTGGTCAGATCTGGCCCATGAGGTCAGTTCATCCAGTCCATTGTGCACTGTGCCACAAACGAGCTAAAATATTATTATTTATATGGAACTATCATAGACTGTAGATAAACTTACTATGTAAAAAAAATTAAAATAAGCGTAAGTAAAAGTGCCAAAGTTGGTCCAATCTGAGTTTTGTATCTGACAGTAATATAATTTTTAGATAAATCAGTAAAATAAAAAATTTGGCAACATTTTGCGAATTCAGATATCAGAGTGCTTTTTGTATAAGTACCTACAATGAAGTTTCTAAGGAAAGCGATTGAGAGCTTGCTGCAGCAATTGTGTTTGTGTATTGATAAATAAATATGCTGGTTGTCTTTATTTATTGTGTATTCAGTGTGCTGTATTGAACAAAATGGTTATATGGCCTGTACTTGTCATTCTCTCAGTTATCTGGCCTGCTGTGAAAAAGTTTGGTGACCCCTGTTCTATATTTTTATGTTACATATGAAAATATATTAGTAATTAGGATTGTTAAACAATGGTTATTGTACTTTAGATAATATAAAAGTCAGATTCTGGTCAGCTAAGGGTTTGGAATCTAGAAATATAAAATGAAAACAAATTCAGCTACTCAAAACTGGGAATACATTAATAAACACTGCACATATAACTAATATTCAGCATGAAGAAAATACAAGTAAGCAAACTTTCTCATCCATGTTTAATGAGCATGGTCAGGGCAACTGACTTTTGCAGCTGGAATGCAGCTGTTCTTCCTGCTTGGAAGTTGATCTATGAAGTTCAATCTTACAACTCTCACCCCCTCTTTCTCTTTCTCTCTTATATCACCCCTCTTTTAACATGTTGATGGCAATTGCCTATTCCTAGTAACTTTTCAGTTGGAACTGTTTATTTTAACAGCTGCATTCAAACTGTGGTTAATTAGTCTGATGATGACTATTGAACACAGATGAAAAAATTTGCTTTCTTGTAATTTCTTGCTGGTTATTGGTTATATGTGCAGTGTTTATTAAAGAAAACAAAAGATTAGTTAAAATCCAACATGCTTTTTTTTTAAGACAAAATATTAAATTTATAACTGATGCAAATAAAAGAAAATAAAAAGTATTTTATGGAATTAAATTTAATATAAGTTATTTTCATATACATTGTAAAAAAACAAACAAAGGGAGAATCAAACCTGAGTCAGAAACCACAGATATTGTTAACTGTAGCACACCTCAATTGGCCTCAAGCTTTTCTGGTGAACTACTTGTTAATTACTCAGATTTTTCTTTTCAGGTTTTCTCCTTGTTCATGTAAATGGCTTTACCTGCTTATAAACGGCACCAAGATTTACATAATAAATAGCATTTTATTAAAAAGTGCACATAGCATCTTATCAGTCTAATTTTTAAAGACTAAAAAACAAATTTTGTAACAAATTACTTCATAAACCAGCCAAATGAAACCAATTTACAACATAAAATTGTGTGAAAGTGAATGTTTTTGACCATGTTAAACAGGCATTTTCAGGCTAACTATTACTAACAAATTATTCCATTTGAGCATATTCTGATGTATATCAATGCAGGTTTTCTGCCTGCTATTCATCTGTTTGGTGAAATAAAATTATGTGATTTTGTTTATTTCACATCTCAAAAATTCTTGTTCATTTATAGTTTCCATTCCACAGAAGGTATGTATAGTCCTAAGCACAAAATCTGAGGGATTTATAAGCACAATACTTCATTTACTCCACTTAGAAGGGATAAATGTAATTGTGCAAAATTTTGAATATTTTCTTTATCATCTCTGTCAATACAGTATATATACAGGGATAATTGCAGATATACAATATATGTAATTAGTATTAATATTGTAACAAAGCCAGTAACAAAATAAAAATGATAATAAATAGTATTTAGCTATTTTTACACTTAATTTACATAATTTGGGATAGTTCATAAATACTAATTACATTATGGGTGCCAGTGAGTACATGGATGAACAGATTTTTACATTACAGAGTTTAAAAAATAAAGCAAAAAGATGATGCCATCATTAGTTTCAAAAATTATTTTAATTATTAGTTAATGTCAGTGGCGTCCATGGAAGCTGTGGAAGTGCCGCTTCTCTTGTATTTTCTAAAATATAAATACATATTGTGCAGTTATTTTTATATTTTAACATACTTTGAATTACGTAATGCGATTATAATAAAATATTAATTTTATGTATTTTATTAAAAATTTCTATATATGTGAAAAACAATGATAAGGTTGCTATTGTATATTCAAATATTAATTTGTATATGCATATTCCCAACGGAAGCACTGTATTGTCGAATATGGGACAGCTTCCACGGCAAAAATATTTGAATTGTGTAAAGCAGCCAGATTACAGGCATTTGAGCATGTGCTTTACAGAGCACCAACCTCATGTGGTTTAGCTTGTGGATGCTACACACCAAAATATTGTATAATGCTTCCAATGATTCTATCCAGGGCAGGCAAAGCTTCCCTATTATCAAATGTCACTGCATTCTACTGGTTAATGTTAATATAAGATAGTGATCTAACTAAAAAAAATATTTTATATTGGATTTACCATCTCACATAACTGGATGTCATCTTAAACACACTGAAAAAATCCATAAATCCAGCTGTTTAAAAGCTTAATTTTTAATGTCAAAACTAAAAACATGATATGCACTATTGAATGTAATGTTTAAATTCTAAAGATTTTTGAAAAATGCTGTTTGACTGGGCATTGTAAAAATGATATATCAAAAGTTACTATTATTTCATTGGTTTTCATATAGAGCTTCATGCTATTGACAGGGTGTTGTCCTATAATTGATAACTGAATTATTTCTGTTTTATTACAGGAACCAATAAGACTTAATAGTGACATTTGATATGTCATTTTTATAATGCCCAATCAAACAGCATTTTTTAAATACTTTAGAATTTAAACATTACATTTGATTGTGAGAATCTAGAAATTCAGGAAAGGGTCATTTTGAAAATTAACAAAGTAGAGAAAAGGAATTATGAAATTAAGAGAAAATAATATTTTTAAACTTTAACAAATTTTACAAAAACCGGATGAAAGTTTCAATTTTGAAAGGAAGTTGATTTCCTTTTCCACGTCGATTCATGATGAGTCTCATGAGTTTTGCACACGTTACTAGAGAGCAAATAAAAGGGACGTTTTCCTGTCATTCGGGGCAGTCCATCGAAAAGAGGTTGCCACACGAAAAGGAGCTCACCATAAGATAAAGGCAGTCGTCATACAAAGTGTGTCATACAAGTCCATTATATGAATCAGTTAAATGAAAGTTATAAATATATAGCAGTAAACAAAGTATACGACAAGATTGTTAAAAGAGAAGTTATAAAGGACTTTCCAAAGATACTGTTAGAAGAAGAATACCCAGAATTGAAGAAGATCCTCATTCAGAGAAATATTCGAAAGACCTGGTGAAGGTAATAAGATCAGAGATAGATTGATGTGAACTCTCTCTCACGTGTCAGGTTTAGAATAAGTTTAGGTTAAGTTGTAATTTAGGTTTGGGTTTAGGTTCATTCTTTTGTATACTTTTATGTTTTGATTTATTAAATGTTTTGTTTATCATATAAAAATGGTTTGGTTAATATTGGTTATTTATATTCATTTGTATTTAGATTTCCTTTGCTCCTCCTACTCACAAGTTAGGGATAATGCGTGTTAATCAGCGTGTAAAATAACTGATTAATTGGTGTCAAGGATCCTGACGAGATGTAGGATTCATCCCGTAGATCCTCTTTTTTAACATAATAGTTAAAGCTCTCCACACGCGATTTCTTTAGATAGAAAAGTCATTCTTTTGGACAAACCAAGGACTATTCATAAGAATAGTTTGCCGATTAAGTGGTACAAGAGTAATAACTACTCCATATCCCTGGCTAGTCCCTCACATGATAGTGTGTACTGTATTTGAATATATTTGTAAACCTGAAGATGGTTGTTTAAGATGATCAAAAACATTTGGTTTTGTTTTGACATTAAAGTTTAAGCTTTTCAGATTCTGGATTTGTGGATTTTTGATGTATTTATTTTATATTAATAATAATTACCTAAACTATGGTTTGAATAATCTAGAAATTAATATGATTATTATAGAATATTTGAACTTGGTTGTTTATGTATATCTGCAGTGGGTTATTAACAGAAATGAAACAGAAAAAGCAATATTTTAGTGCTTGGGATAGCAGCTTCTAAACTGCATTCCAGTAATTATTTTGTTTTTCAGTGCTGTCCTGGAGGCATGGGATATACAGTAGGGCAGGTTATACAAAGGTTTTATTTTTATTCTTGCAATGTTCTGTGGAGTATAAGCTGCTGCAGGTTATATATTAATGAAATTACAGTAATTATGGCATACATTAAAAATTGTAAATAAAATAAAGAATAATATAAATTTTTTAGTGTTAAATTTAACACTATATATAAATAATAACAGAAATTAACAAAACATTACAACCACTTTCAATAAATCAATTTTTCTCCATAAGATAAAAATCCAACAACAAGTTGCTTAACTTTCCCAGCAACATTTAAAATTTTGGTGGCACCATATGTTATGATACTTAAAAAAATTTTTATATTTTTAATTATTATAAAATTGCAAACTAGTTAATTTTGAGGGTAGGGATAGGTTTTATGAAAAATTGTAAATGCTAATAACAAGTAAAATTATCATTAAGTTTGATTCTACTTGAGATATGACACATGACCTCCTTTATCTCTATCCCATTGACCTTTAACCGCCAAAATTTAACAGCATCAATTCCCCTAATACACAAACCTCCTTGCAAAATTTTAAAAATTTTTAACAAAAAGCACAGGAGTTATTAAGCTTCAAAGTGCATAAACAAAATTGTGTCCCCCCACACTAACATCCATACATACAGAAAAACCCCAAATTTTCTTGCATTTTTCAACATTTCAAGGTGCCCTGAGTCCAAAAACGTAAACATTTTTGGGATAATTTTTTTTAACAGATTGCCATACTTTTTTCTGTTAGGTATAACAGAGCTGGAAAAGCAAAAACGTATAGAATGCTGATTTAAAAATTCTTATGAATTACAGTTAAAGAAAAATATTTAGAACAAAAATTTGTAAAAACTTATATTTACAACTCTGGAATCTTGAAAATTGAAAAGTTTCTAATTTATAACAAAATTGTACCAAATTTTAAAATTGTAGAACCCTAATTATTTGAACTCTTGATTTATTGAGGTACTTCATTATCTGATGCAAACATGTATATGAATATACTACTTATCTTAGAATTGTAAAAGCTTTGCTGAAAATGCACTAATTACAATTAATGTAGTTGTGATTTTTTTATAACTCTTTTTGTTGTGTGGACATTAAGAGAGCCTGAAATCTTTACCAGACTGGAAGAAATATATACCACCACCTCAAAGCAACCTTAAAATAGCTCCAGCAAAAAATTGTAATGAACTATAATATAAACAAATGTTTTCAATCTATGAATAAGATCTGTCTCAGATAAGAGATCCTTTTTTTCCATGCCCATCATGGATTCAGACAAATGGTAAGAGACAGAGTTTGACATATCTGGCAAAGACCACTCAAAAATAATGCTAAGGTGATTGAGGAGCATTGTAGCAAAAGGAGGAATGACTATAAAATGTATCTATAATAATACAATTTTTTATTCTTAAAACTGTTGTATGTATTAGCTATATAATATAAGAATGGTATTTTTACATTATTTATATGATTAAAATCACTAAGGTATAAAAAGAAGTATAAAAGTGATATAACTACAGTAGAGCCTCGATTATCCGACCCCCGATTAATCGACCGTCCTAGTCGGCAAATTTCAAATGTCCACTAGTGATGTGGCACTACAATATTTGGCTATGTCTTGGCTACTTTAATATTATTTTTACGTGTTTTAGCTGGCAACACTCATTCGACCATGAAAGGCAGTATTTAAACGAGGCTTAATTTTCTAATTTTTAACGATACAATAGCGACGATTATTATTTTAAAAAATTTTTGTTAGGCTCGATGAAAATTCAACGTGAAGTAGGTTAATAGCAATATACTAATTACATGGGATATAATAATATACTACACTAATAATGGATTTTTTTCATATTTTCGGTTATCCGACTTTTCAATTATCCGACCAACCCCAGTCCCCAATTGAGTCGGATAATCGAGGATCTACTGTATTTTATATTCATAATTTTTATTCCAAAATGGTCATGCCAACCATTTCATCCAAGTTTTCAGTTATCCAAGATTATATCAGTCCACATTACGTTGGATAATAAGGGTTCTATTGTATATATTTAAAAGAAATTAAAAAGTATATATTTCTAACTGATTTGTAAGAATGCATTCTGTTTCATTTTTATCTTAAGAAAATAAATTGATTTATTGAAAGTATCAATACTTGTAATGTTTTTGTTTATTTCTGTTATTTGTACACTATTAAATATAACAATTTAGTTTCATTATTTGCATGAAAATTACTTTGACCATGTTTTTCATCTACTACATAGGAAATGTGCCTAAAATACAAATTCAAATTAGATTTCAGAATCAGTTCTAGTATCAATTTTCTTATTTCATGATCAGGAGTGAATTATTGGAAGAATAATAGCATGCTACTGTTCTTAACTGTGTACTCTCTGCAATGCTTCCATTAAAAATCTAGTGCAGCTTTCTGTTGTTTGGATATGCCCAGGGCCAGATGGTGGTAGTTATATGAGGTGGCTAGGTGATGACTACAGGCAGAATTTATTTATTTAATACACAGTTAGGAATTGTCAAACTGCATATGATATCTACCTCAATTAACAAAAACCCCAACAGTGAAGTACAATTAAAACCAAAAATAACAAAGAATAAAAATACATAAAATAAATTCTTGACATAAATAAATAAAAACATGAATTAAATAAATCTTTTAAAAAAGTACATTGAATATTTTATGATAAAAACAAAAATTTACAAGGTTGCAAAGGAGCAACAGTATAAGTTTTTCTTCCCATTATTAATATCATGCACAATGGGATGGTATTTGCAAAACTTGTTTCACTTTATTATTCTTTACCATCTAGCATTGAATATGCCATGGGAATTTTATCATTGCAAAAAACTTACATAAATATAATTCTTAATCAAAAATCTTCATAATGATGGGAGGGAGTTATTGTAATCAGTCATAAAAAATGTTTTTTTCTTTCAAATACTGAAGCATTGTATTCACAATTTCCTTTATAAGTTGAATCCACTCAAGATCTCTAGGAATCTGGAAACCTTGAAAAAGGAAAATTTAAGTTGTATGGAAAAGTCAGGAAAAATTTTAAGTTGGAATTTGCAAGAGGAGCTAAATAAACTGTATTTTAAAATTTACTATTACAATTATTTTTTAAAAAATTACTATTATTTATATGTAATAGTAATTTTTTTAAAAAATGAAATGATTTTTATTTTTAAAATTTTCAAAATAGCAAGTTGAACAGAAAGTTTATACTTAATTTTAACAGATGTCATTATTTAACACAGATGTGTGATTTAATTCCAACAATTGAGAAATTTAACACATTATTGCTAATCTGAGACTGTATTATTTGTTTAGAAGCTTATTTTGAACTTTACTTCATGTTTTGTTCCAATTATATCAAGTTTAAATATCTGCAGATAAAATGAATATCTGGTATGTTATGCTTTGAATTTTGGAAAGGATATATTGCCATACAAATGGCAAAAAATAGTTGTAGTGTGTATGAGGAAGATGCTCCTAAACTTCAAACATGTCAAATGTGATTTAAAAGTTCCATTTGGGAAATTTTGAACTAAAGGATATACAAAATATGGGCCCCAAAATCTGTTGATGAAAAAATTTCAGAAAGAAATTGTTAAAAATGAATGAAGAACAAACAGTTATTTATTGTGACATTGTCACACTGCACAACTGCAATTTTTAATCATGTTTTTAATAATTTTTTAATTTAAAATATGTGCTCTCCACCTCAAATTAGTAGTTTTGCCCTTGTACATGATACTTTACGGTGAGCAATAGTGCCAGTCATCTATTTAATTCCTTTCAGAGGAAAATTTTTAATTGAAATAACATGACTTCCAATTTGCACCAAAAGTTTGTATGTAGTTAATCAGGTTCCTAATCTGTCCATATCTGGTCTAGGCTTTCATTTATGTAACTATGTTTTCAAGATTAAGGAAAGACAGACGGATGACAGTAGGAATTTATAGGTTACAAATTTTTCAAATTGATAACAATAAATAACCTGTACTTCCAGTGACAAAACTTTAATAATTTGTTAAACAGATGCTTTCGACCTTACCCAAGGTCTGCTTCAGGTTATAGCCGTGGTTCTCAATCCATGCTCTGCAGAACACAGGTGCTCCTTGAAGCCAATTTCAAGTGTTCCCCAAAAAAATCAAATATACAATTAAAAATTGTTGCAAAAGAAAAATCAATACAATATGAAATGATTTTTGTATGGGAATGTAATCAGCAAATGCTAATGATGTCATATACTAGATTGAGTGCACTCTTGATTTCAAAAAGATTTGTCACCCCTGCTTTAAAGCTGATGTAAATGTTCTGCAGAAAAAAATGTCAAAGTTTAGTGTTCCCTGACTTCAAAAAGATTGAGAACCACGGGGTTATAGAACAATTTCAAAACCAGAATGCTAGGAATAGAACATTTTTGAACATTAAATTAAAATATTTCAAACATAAAAAACAAAGACAAATTATTAAAGTTTTGTCATCGGAAGTAAACTTGTACTGTTGAAACACTTGGAATGGTTTCAAAATGTGTTATTTGGATTCCACATGCATTAATTGAAAAAAACACTGGATCAAGTTCCAAAATGTGTTGTACTAAGAAATCAAAAACAAGAACTATCTTGTCCTTTTCTATCAGTCTGTTATATCTAGACATTGCATATTAAGTGGTCATTAATTAACAGTTATCATATAGCAACAGCCATAGCAGATAAAGTAGAGTTTGCCAACTTTATTGTGAATCTAGAAACAACAGATATAATAAAAGCATTCAAATTCAGAGATAGGCTGGATGAAGTTTTTATTTTAATTTGCTATACAAAAGAGAGTAATATTGGAATCTTTCCAAGTTTATGTGGAAAATCATGATACATTCACACGGAAATTCTTTTGTGGAAGGCAGATTTAGCATAAACAAGGCTTTTATACAAACATTCAACTTATGAACTTTCAGACTTAAGAACAATGTGACCCATACATCTAAAATTAAAATATTGCATGAATTCTGACATTCCATCGTTGCTCATGAGGTGGCATCAAAGTTGCTAATGTTGGAATGATTGCATTTTTCACTGTTGCTTTCAATTTTTACAAACGTCTACAATTAGTGCTTCAAAAATGCATCCAAAATATAATAGTCAATCTAGCAGTAGAGATAAATGCAAGAAGTGTGGTTGTGTTATCGTGGAAATTAAACTCAACATTATAAAAGTAAGTGTGTTAGGTGGAAAAAAAACCATGTTTGAAACACCTGCTACTAAGCAGTAGCAAGCAGATGTATTCATACAAATGATCATAATGTATTCTGTTAAGTATATTGAAGGATCAAACACTAACAGTGCATGGTTATTGTGTGTACAAATGTACTTTCTAGGTTAGTTTTCATCAACAAAATTTCTAGAACCTAATGTGTTTGTAAGTAGGGGAGTGCCTGCAGTTGAAAATCTTCAGAAAAATTCCATGGTTGTTTTGCACACAGTATACAATGCCATTAGTAATGCAGCAGCTTTTGAAAGGTTGACATAATGAAGTTGATAATTCTTTCCTTCTGAAGTGTTGTTTTCTTTTTTTAAAAAAGAGCTGAAGTGCAAGCATAGAGGGTCCACCGCTGGCCAAGTGTTTCTGTTCCCCGAACACTGGGAGTTCAGGCATAAATTCGCACCTTGCTCTGACAGGCTGGCACGTGGAGTTTTCTGGGTTTTCTTTACATCTGTAACACCTGAATAGGGATCAGTTACCTTTAAAAAGATTTTCTGAAAGGTATCACCCCTAGGCAGATCGCCCAAGTGCTGCATTGCCATAACTAACTAAACAAACAAACAAACTGAAGAGACAGAGATAACAGCAAAGAATAGGGTAACTCATCAAATAAAAAAACTTCAGGAAAAGAACACTGTTGAGAGAGAATGAGGTCAAGTTGAGGATCTAGATCAGGGATGAGCAACCTGTAGCCTGCATTAATATTTTTTGCAGCTCGTGCCACATAAAATATGAATAAATATATCAATTTCCCATCTTAAGGACGTATGCAGCAAAAAGTCAAATATTATTTTCTACAACTTATGTATGTGAATAGTTTTTCTGCAATGAGTTTAGTAAAAATTAAAACAAGAAACCAGCTAACAGACACATCAAAACTAATTTAAAACTATCAGTGACAAATATTTAACTAAATATTTCTGATATATTATGTTTACATCGGTTCCAGAAGCTAAATTAAGTATACCTATGCTAATTTATAATTATATATGAATAAATAATTATGATTTACTGGCATTTTTTTTTTTTTTTTCTCTTTTCTCTTGTATGTGATCTGTGTCAGTTCAAAAGTCTTGAAATGCAGTCCTTACATAAAAAAAGATCTAGCCCATCCTTGATCTAGATAGACATCACGGATATTTCTAAACATTAACCTAATGCTATGTCAATACAAATCAAAGTAATCATTCAATCAATTCTATTATTGTCATTAAACTAATTGAAAATTTGTAAACTATTTGTAATATTTTAGTGTTTTATGAAATTATGATCTTATACACCAGTAATGTAATTTAAGCAACAGATACAAACTTGAGTTTAATGTCATTAAGTTTAACTTTATCTTTATTTCTGGTGTCAGTTTTAATTTTTTATTTTAAAGTTCTAGTATTGAATACCAAGGATGCCTATTTATAAATTCTAAGATAGTTTGACCTTTAAATTAGAAATTTAAAGATATAAAAAGATATAAAGAAATAATCTAGAAATTTATCAAAAGTTACCTGGAAAATCTGTTGAAGTCAAGGAAGTTCAGTCTGAAGTTAAGCTAGACATCCTGGTTCATTTCTCAAACAGGTGTATTGAGATCTTTCATTACCCTGAAATAATAATTTTCACTTTTTTGAATTTGTTTTCAAAATATTTTCTATAATTGAAATTAAACTCATAAATGGAAAGGCATTTTTAGTAGTAGTATGCAAAAGATTTAACACATTAAGCTCCACAATAGAGGGGCATAAAATATCACATTGGACCAGATTTTTTTTTGTGAACAAAATAGCAGATATATGATGGCTATTTAATAAAATTTTGTCTGCATTGTTAAAAGAAAAAAAAACATTTTTTTTTCTTAATTTTTAGGCATGTTACAAATTGCAACATGTGGTCTGAATGTTTTTTTTTTCCTGATCATGTTATGCCATCTTGTATGCATATCAAGTTTTGAATTCGGAAGAACTTCTACCACATTGTATTAATTTATTTAATAAATCCAAATCCAAGAGAAAGAGAATAACCACTAAAATAATATACCTACTTTTTTTTTACTGTTTTTGTTCACTGATAGGAAATATTGTTTCTTGAATATTTATTTTTGTGTTTTATATTTGCACAATATTGTTCATACTTATTCATGTTCACTGTACAAGAAAAACATCAGAAAATGAAAATTTTGTTTATTTTTTATATTTTATAAAGTATACAATTAAATTCCAGGGCCAAATGCAATTTCCATTCCCACAGGCCATGCATTAACTATTTCCATTACATTTATATGGCTAGTTTGTGCTCCAAAGTAACACAGCATAGAATTCAATTTATAGTGTATGCTGCATTTCTGTGACCTGGCCTGAGTGAATTGTTGAGTGTTTTGCATATTTGTAATACATGGTGCTTAATGCATTAACTCTTTTTCTCTTCAAACTTTCAATTTGTCAATAACTAAGCTTTTATCATTGTATCAAAAGAGCAGTTGCAAGAAGAGCTTCTCTACAGTTTGAAATGTCAATTTTTGCATTCTGTAGCAAATTTTGTTAACTTCATTCTATTTTGATCTTTGAACTTTATTGGGATATTTGGGTTGTAATTCTTTTATCTTCAGGAGTCAAATCAAAATTTCCACTGTCTGATTTCAAATTGCTTTAAGGGGGACATAAATTCATACTTTTCATTTGTGGAGTTTTTCAGTATGAAATGTAATTGTTTTGCTTCAATCCTTCTCATCATTTTCTTATCAACTTTTCTGATTATTATTTTACTTTACAGTAGTAAACTAAGAGATTTAGCAAGAATAATATGATCAGAATAATAATTAAATCCTGAAAAAAATGAGTGCTTTCAACTATTTTTATTCTGTATAGGCTTATAAAAATTAATTTAAATTAGTTCAACCTTTTTACAAACTGTTTTGGCCTTAAGTTTTAACACTTGATTCTGAATTAACAACACAACTGTCTATTAGTGTTACAAAAATGATTTCTATAAGCAAGTACTGGACTTTTGAAAATATATAACCATCTTCTTCACACAGCAAAATTCTACCATTTTGTAAACAGTAGAATTCTGTTCTCAGTGTAAGATACTGCTGTCTAAAAAGGACAGCTATATACCATCAAAAATACTTAAGTCAATAATTTTTGTAATGCCGATAGACAGTTGTGTTGTTAATTCTATATAATATCTTGGCTTGATGTGTCTTTACATTTTATAACACTTGATTCTCTTGAACAATCATTTTGAATTTTCATTTTCAGTCATCATTTTCAAACTGATAGTATTTTATGACAACAACAATCTTTATATGAGTATTTTTAGGTAATTCAGTTAGAGCAATAAATATTGGACAGCATATGTTATATTAAGTTCTTAGTCTTTGTTTTGATATTCCTCCCCAGTTTTTTACAAAGATCTATATCTATATATTTGTTGAATCACTGTTTTGTTAGAAGCAATGGTCACTGAATTCAAGATGTTGTTTGGCAGGAGAAATTAGAATTGTCTATACATTATGATTCCTACAAGTCTTTCTTTTAGGTTTTTTAATATACTTTAAATTATCTAATATTCTTATTCTTGCATTGTGTAACATTTTCAAATACTCAAATATTCTCAAATTGTTGAACATTTTTTATAGTGTTTGCCCACTGTGGCTAAATCTTAGAAACTTGAAATTGATTTCACAGATATAGAAATTTAAGATAATAGACATATCTTTGTATACTGTCTTTATATATGAAATGGTGACAACTTTTAACTGGGCCTTAGTTAATTTTGAAATCACTCTACCCTAATGACCATTCTCAATTTAGAAATAACTCATTTAATAGTTTAAAAAAGTTTTGTTTGTTAACTGCTTTCTGCCCTATGGTCACTGACAGATTTTTTTCCAAGTATAACATAGGATTCAGACAGACTCACAGTGAGAATGGCTAGGTGGTGAGGAACAGGGCTTTAACATATTTGGGACAGTCCTTCTCTGAAAAATCCCTGAAGTTTTTGACTGTGATTAAAATGATTTATAATATATACAAAATTCTTATGTTAAAACTGAATTCAAATTAAAATATCTTATATTTTAATTTGAATTTTGTTCAGTCAGTTAGTTGAATCAATTAGAATAATCATAATAGATTAAAATTCTAAAAATAATATAATCCCATTATTAGCATCAACTAAACACAAAATTTTATTTTTTACTTTTAAAATTTTCGCTGGATGATAATATTGTTAATATAAAAAGACAGTCATTTTCCAAAAATATTTTGGAGCGATTTTGGATTATTTCTGTGTTTTAAGTAACTATATAGGCGACCATGTAGCCTAAAAGGAAAGGTCTGGCCGCCTCAAGTTTGTTATGGAACATTTTTTAAAGAAATAAATGGTGATCGCTCCAAAATATTTTTGGAAAATGACTGTCTTTTTATATTAACAAAATTTTATATTTATTATTAAAAAAATGAATGAAAATATCATACTGTAACTGAAGAGTTCAAATACTAAAGATGTTTGTTTGTTTGTTTTGTTAGTTATGGCAATGCAGCACTTGGGCAATCTGCTTAGGGAAATGCCTTCCAGGTGGTCTTTTAAGGCCACCTATTTAATGCCCCTATTTAGGCATTAAAGACATGGAGAAAACCCAGTAAACTCCACGTGGCCAGCCTGTCCATGTCCAGGCAAAGGGTGAACCCATGACCGAACTACCAGTGTTCTGAGAACAGAACCACTTGGCCACTGGTGTGCCTAAATACTGAAGAGCAGCAAATATTCCATCACTGGTATACATATATAGTATGTAATCAATCATAATTATGATGAATTTTTACTATTTCTTTCAAAAATCTGTTATAATGAATGTTGGATATCAGTAATATAAAACCTTCAACACTTTTTTCTAGCAATTTTCTTTAATCAAATTAATGTTTTCAGCTATATTTAATGGCAGATCTCTAGAACAGCAAAGAACTCATAGTAGTTGATTTTGAACCTAGAATGAGCCAAACCTATATAATCATAGTCAAGAAGGTCAAAGCAGATCTATCCTACAAATGTAACCCTTCAATTTATAAACTTATTGCCAATACAAAAGATAAATGCAGCAAAGCCAGAAAACCTGGAATATACTCGGTATTGCTGGATGAGAACAGATTTAATAGGAGCAAAAAGTTAACATACATAGGCTTAACCAACAGATCATTAGCAAAAAGGATAGTGGAGCATAAGTATGATATGCAGAATAAGAAGTTTAGTACCACCCTAGCCCAATATGCAAGCGAGCCAGTTATAACGGCTAAATGGGAAGAAGCTAAGATTATAATACCAATACTCGATAACAACAAGCTAAGAACAATAGAAACACTGGAAATCTTTGCAAAATCCCTTTTTGCAAAGATTTCCAGTTAATGCAAAAGAAAATTGCATTAACAGCAGAGATGCAGACTTACTATCTATGGCCTGGTAATCACTCATTGACAACCCCTAAAGGAATTGGGCTAACCCATCTATCTCACATGATATGTGATATTGTAATCCTACGAATTTATAAATATTTTAATCCTATTGGTAATAGTCATTCTCTGTAACTTGTTATTCATTTACATATTTATTAATTAATTGTGTTTTAATAATTTTGTAAAAACATTGACGTCATAGGAACGAAAATAAATTAATGTATAACTGATTTGTTATCCATTTAAATTTATTAATTAATTGTNGACATTGTCACACTGCACAACTGCAATTTTTAATCATGTTTTTAATAATTTTTTAATTTAAAATATGTGCTCTCCACCTCAAATTAGTAGTTTTGCCCTTGTACATGATACTTTACGGTGAGCAATAGTGCCAGTCATCTATTTAATTCCTTTCAGAGGAAAATTTTTAATTGAAATAACATGACTTCCAATTTGCACCAAAAGTTTGTATGTAGTTAATCAGGTTCCTAATCTGTCCATATCTGGTCTAGGCTTTCATTTATGTAACTATGTTTTCAAGATTAAGGAAAGACAGACGGATGACAGTAGGAATTTATAGGTTACAAATTTTTCAAATTGATAACAATAAATAACCTGTACTTCCAGTGACAAAACTTTAATAATTTGTTAAACAGATGCTTTCGACCTTACCCAAGGTCTGCTTCAGGTTATAGCCGTGGTTCTCAATCCATGCTCTGCAGAACACAGGTGCTCCTTGAAGCCAATTTCAAGTGTTCCCCAAAAAAATCAAATATACAATTAAAAATTGTTGCAAAAGAAAAATCAATACAATATGAAATGATTTTTGTATGGGAATGTAATCAGCAAATGCTAATGATGTCATATACTAGATTGAGTGCACTCTTGATTTCAAAAAGATTTGTCACCCCTGCTTTAAAGCTGATGTAAATGTTCTGCAGAAAAAAATGTCAAAGTTTAGTGTTCCCTGACTTCAAAAAGATTGAGAACCACGGGGTTATAGAACAATTTCAAAACCAGAATGCTAGGAATAGAACATTTTTGAACATTAAATTAAAATATTTCAAACATAAAAAACAAAGACAAATTATTAAAGTTTTGTCATCGGAAGTAAACTTGTACTGTTGAAACACTTGGAATGGTTTCAAAATGTGTTATTTGGATTCCACATGCATTAATTGAAAAAAACACTGGATCAAGTTCCAAAATGTGTTGTACTAAGAAATCAAAAACAAGAACTATCTTGTCCTTTTCTATCAGTCTGTTATATCTAGACATTGCATATTAAGTGGTCATTAATTAACAGTTATCATATAGCAACAGCCATAGCAGATAAAGTAGAGTTTGCCAACTTTATTGTGAATCTAGAAACAACAGATATAATAAAAGCATTCAAATTCAGAGATAGGCTGGATGAAGTTTTTATTTTAATTTGCTATACAAAAGAGAGTAATATTGGAATCTTTCCAAGTTTATGTGGAAAATCATGATACATTCACACGGAAATTCTTTTGTGGAAGGCAGATTTAGCATAAACAAGGCTTTTATACAAACATTCAACTTATGAACTTTCAGACTTAAGAACAATGTGACCCATACATCTAAAATTAAAATATTGCATGAATTCTGACATTCCATCGTTGCTCATGAGGTGGCATCAAAGTTGCTAATGTTGGAATGATTGCATTTTTCACTGTTGTTTTCAATTTTTACAAACGTCTACAATTAGTGCTTCAAAAATGCATCCAAAATATAATAGTCAATCTAGCAGTAGAGATAAATGCAAGAAGTGTGGTTGTGTTATCGTGGAAATTAAACTCAACATTATAAAAGTAAGTGTGTTAGGTGGAAAAAAAACCATGTTTGAAACACCTGCTACTAAGCAGTAGCAAGCAGATGTATTCATACAAATGATCATAATGTATTCTGTTAAGTATATTGAAGGATCAAACACTAACAGTGCATGGTTATTGTGTGTACAAATGTACTTTCTAGGTTAGTTTTCATCAACAAAATTTCTAGAACCTAATGTGTTTGTAAGTAGGGGAGTGCCTGCAGTTGAAAATCTTCAGAAAAATTCCATGGTTGTTTTGCACACAGTATACAATGCCATTAGTAATGCAGCAGCTTTTGAAAGGTTGACATAATGAAGTTGATAATTCTTTCCTTCTGAAGTGTTGTTTTCTTTTTTTAAAAAAGAGCTGAAGTGCAAGCATAGAGGGTCCACCGCTGGCCAAGTGTTTCTGTTCCCCGAACACTGGGAGTTCAGGCATAAATTCGCACCTTGCTCTGACAGGCTGGCACGTGGAGTTTTCTGGGTTTTCTTTACATCTGTAACACCTGAATAGGGATCAGTTACCTTTAAAAAGATTTTCTGAAAGGTATCACCCCTAGGCAGATCGCCCAAGTGCTGCATTGCCATAACTAACTAAACAAACAAACAAACTGAAGAGACAGAGATAACAGCAAAGAATAGGGTAACTCATCAAATAAAAAAACTTCAGGAAAAGAACACTGTTGAGAGAGAATGAGGTCAAGTTGAGGATCTAGATCAGGGATGAGCAACCTGTAGCCTGCATTAATATTTTTTGCAGCTCGTGCCACATAAAATATGAATAAATATATCAATTTCCCATCTTAAGGACGTATGCAGCAAAAAGTCAAATATTATTTTCTACAACTTATGTATGTGAATAGTTTTTCTGCAATGAGTTTAGTAAAAATTAAAACAAGAAACCAGCTAACAGACACATCAAAACTAATTTAAAACTATCAGTGACAAATATTTAACTAAATATTTCTGATATATTATGTTTACATCGGTTCCAGAAGCTAAATTAAGTATACCTATGCTAATTTATAATTATATATGAATAAATAATTATGATTTACTGGCATTTTTTTTTTTTTTTTCTCTTTTCTCTTGTATGTGATCTGTGTCAGTTCAAAAGTCTTGAAATGCAGTCCTTACATAAAAAAAGATCTAGCCCATCCTTGATCTAGATAGACATCACGGATATTTCTAAACATTAACCTAATGCTATGTCAATACAAATCAAAGTAATCATTCAATCAATTCTATTATTGTCATTAAACTAATTGAAAATTTGTAAACTATTTGTAATATTTTAGTGTTTTATGAAATTATGATCTTATACACCAGTAATGTAATTTAAGCAACAGATACAAACTTGAGTTTAATGTCATTAAGTTTAACTTTATCTTTATTTCTGGTGTCAGTTTTAATTTTTTATTTTAAAGTTCTAGTATTGAATACCAAGGATGCCTATTTATAAATTCTAAGATAGTTTGACCTTTAAATTAGAAATTTAAAGATATAAAAAGATATAAAGAAATAATCTAGAAATTTATCAAAAGTTACCTGGAAAATCTGTTGAAGTCAAGGAAGTTCAGTCTGAAGTTAAGCTAGACATCCTGGTTCATTTCTCAAACAGGTGTATTGAGATCTTTCATTACCCTGAAATAATAATTTTCACTTTTTTGAATTTGTTTTCAAAATATTTTCTATAATTGAAATTAAACTCATAAATGGAAAGGCATTTTTAGTAGTAGTATGCAAAAGATTTAACACATTAAGCTCCACAATAGAGGGGCATAAAATATCACATTGGACCAGATTTTTTTTTGTGAACAAAATAGCAGATATATGATGGCTATTTAATAAAATTTTGTCTGCATTGTTAAAAGAAAAAAAAACATTTTTTTTTCTTAATTTTTAGGCATGTTACAAATTGCAACATGTGGTCTGAATGTTTTTTTTTTCCTGATCATGTTATGCCATCTTGTATGCATATCAAGTTTTGAATTCGGAAGAACTTCTACCACATTGTATTAATTTATTTAATAAATCCAAATCCAAGAGAAAGAGAATAACCACTAAAATAATATACCTACTTTTTTTTTACTGTTTTTGTTCACTGATAGGAAATATTGTTTCTTGAATATTTATTTTTGTGTTTTATATTTGCACAATATTGTTCATACTTATTCATGTTCACTGTACAAGAAAAACATCAGAAAATGAAAATTTTGTTTATTTTTTATATTTTATAAAGTATACAATTAAATTCCAGGGCCAAATGCAATTTCCATTCCCACAGGCCATGCATTAACTATTTCCATTACATTTATATGGCTAGTTTGTGCTCCAAAGTAACACAGCATAGAATTCAATTTATAGTGTATGCTGCATTTCTGTGACCTGGCCTGAGTGAATTGTTGAGTGTTTTGCATATTTGTAATACATGGTGCTTAATGCATTAACTCTTTTTCTCTTCAAACTTTCAATTTGTCAATAACTAAGCTTTTATCATTGTATCAAAAGAGCAGTTGCAAGAAGAGCTTCTCTACAGTTTGAAATGTCAATTTTTGCATTCTGTAGCAAATTTTGTTAACTTCATTCTATTTTGATCTTTGAACTTTATTGGGATATTTGGGTTGTAATTCTTTTATCTTCAGGAGTCAAATCAAAATTTCCACTGTCTGATTTCAAATTGCTTTAAGGGGGACATAAATTCATACTTTTCATTTGTGGAGTTTTTCAGTATGAAATGTAATTGTTTTGCTTCAATCCTTCTCATCATTTTCTTATCAACTTTTCTGATTATTATTTTACTTTACAGTAGTAAACTAAGAGATTTAGCAAGAATAATATGATCAGAATAATAATTAAATCCTGAAAAAAATGAGTGCTTTCAACTATTTTTATTCTGTATAGGCTTATAAAAATTAATTTAAATTAGTTCAACCTTTTTACAAACTGTTTTGGCCTTAAGTTTTAACACTTGATTCTGAATTAACAACACAACTGTCTATTAGTGTTACAAAAATGATTTCTATAAGCAAGTACTGGACTTTTGAAAATATATAACCATCTTCTTCACACAGCAAAATTCTACCATTTTGTAAACAGTAGAATTCTGTTCTCAGTGTAAGATACTGCTGTCTAAAAAGGACAGCTATATACCATCAAAAATACTTAAGTCAATAATTTTTGTAATGCCGATAGACAGTTGTGTTGTTAATTCTATATAATATCTTGGCTTGATGTGTCTTTACATTTTATAACACTTGATTCTCTTGAACAATCATTTTGAATTTTCATTTTCAGTCATCATTTTCAAACTGATAGTATTTTATGACAACAACAATCTTTATATGAGTATTTTTAGGTAATTCAGTTAGAGCAATAAATATTGGACAGCATATGTTATATTAAGTTCTTAGTCTTTGTTTTGATATTCCTCCCCAGTTTTTTACAAAGATCTATATCTATATATTTGTTGAATCACTGTTTTGTTAGAAGCAATGGTCACTGAATTCAAGATGTTGTTTGGCAGGAGAAATTAGAATTGTCTATACATTATGATTCCTACAAGTCTTTCTTTTAGGTTTTTTAATATACTTTAAATTATCTAATATTCTTATTCTTGCATTGTGTAACATTTTCAAATACTCAAATATTCTCAAATTGTTGAACATTTTTTATAGTGTTTGCCCACTGTGGCTAAATCTTAGAAACTTGAAATTGATTTCACAGATATAGAAATTTAAGATAATAGACATATCTTTGTATACTGTCTTTATATATGAAATGGTGACAACTTTTAACTGGGCCTTAGTTAATTTTGAAATCACTCTACCCTAATGACCATTCTCAATTTAGAAATAACTCATTTAATAGTTTAAAAAAGTTTTGTTTGTTAACTGCTTTCTGCCCTATGGTCACTGACAGATTTTTTTCCAAGTATAACATAGGATTCAGACAGACTCACAGTGAGAATGGCTAGGTGGTGAGGAACAGGGCTTTAACATATTTGGGACAGTCCTTCTCTGAAAAATCCCTGAAGTTTTTGACTGTGATTAAAATGATTTATAATATATACAAAATTCTTATGTTAAAACTGAATTCAAATTAAAATATCTTATATTTTAATTTGAATTTTGTTCAGTCAGTTAGTTGAATCAATTAGAATAATCATAATAGATTAAAATTCTAAAAATAATATAATCCCATTATTAGCATCAACTAAACACAAAATTTTATTTTTTACTTTTAAAATTTTCGCTGGATGATAATATTGTTAATATAAAAAGACAGTCATTTTCCAAAAATATTTTGGAGCGATTTTGGATTATTTCTGTGTTTTAAGTAACTATATAGGCGACCATGTAGCCTAAAAGGAAAGGTCTGGCCGCCTCAAGTTTGTTATGGAACATTTTTTAAAGAAATAAATGGTGATCGCTCCAAAATATTTTTGGAAAATGACTGTCTTTTTATATTAACAAAATTTTATATTTATTATTAAAAAAATGAATGAAAATATCATACTGTAACTGAAGAGTTCAAATACTAAAGATGTTTGTTTGTTTGTTTTGTTAGTTATGGCAATGCAGCACTTGGGCAATCTGCTTAGGGAAATGCCTTCCAGGTGGTCTTTTAAGGCCACCTATTTAATGCCCCTATTTAGGCATTAAAGACATGGAGAAAACCCAGTAAACTCCACGTGGCCAGCCTGTCCATGTCCAGGCAAAGGGTGAACCCATGACCGAACTACCAGTGTTCTGAGAACAGAACCACTTGGCCACTGGTGTGCCTAAATACTGAAGAGCAGCAAATATTCCATCACTGGTATACATATATAGTATGTAATCAATCATAATTATGATGAATTTTTACTATTTCTTTCAAAAATCTGTTATAATGAATGTTGGATATCAGTAATATAAAACCTTCAACACTTTTTTCTAGCAATTTTCTTTAATCAAATTAATGTTTTCAGCTATATTTAATGGCAGATCTCTAGAACAGCAAAGAACTCATAGTAGTTGATTTTGAACCTAGAATGAGCCAAACCTATATAATCATAGTCAAGAAGGTCAAAGCAGATCTATCCTACAAATGTAACCCTTCAATTTATAAACTTATTGCCAATACAAAAGATAAATGCAGCAAAGCCAGAAAACCTGGAATATACTCGGTATTGCTGGATGAGAACAGATTTAATAGGAGCAAAAAGTTAACATACATAGGCNGAAAGCTAAGATTATAATATCAATACGCAATAACAGCAAGCTAAGAACAATAGAAACACTGGAAATCTTTGCAAAATCCCTCAAAGAAAATTGCATTAACAGCAGAGATGCAGACTCACTATCTATGGCCTGGCAGTCACTCATTGACATCCACCTAAAGGAAGTGGACTAACTTATCTATCTCTCGCAATATATGACATTGCAATTATACGAATTTATAAATATTTTAATCCTGTTGGTAATAGTTATTCTCTGAAATTCGTTATCCATTTACATATTAATTAATTGTGTTTTAATAATTTTGTAAAAACATTGACGTCATATACGTTAATTTCTTTTCATACCTAACTCTAATTTGTTATCCATTTACATTTATTAATTAATTGTGTTTAAATTTTTTCTGTTTCCATGTATATTTAATGATTGTAATTTAAAAGGAATTTTGTTAAAAGAAAAAATTTTTTTGTGAAAACTATGACGTCATCAGAATGAAAACAAATTTTCGAATATCTTGCATTCCAAATATTGTCAAACCTGAGGAAGGCCATTAAATATAGCCGAAAACATTAGTTCAATTAAAGAAAATTGCTAGAAAAAGTGTCAAAGGTTTTATATTACTTGTTCAAATTATGTATTTTACTATTTTATTTGTAAAAACCATGATGTCATTAGAACGACAACAAATTTTCGAATATCTGATGTTCCAAATATTCTCAAACCTGAGGAAGGCCATTAAATATAGCTGAAAACATTAGTTCGATTAAAGAAAATTGCTAGAAAAAGTGTTGAAGATTTTATATTACTTATTTACAGAAGTTCTAGCTTTCCATGCATAGAATTGTTGGATATCTTCATTTCATATATATAGATGATATTGCTGCAGTAGTTTCATAACAATGAATAGTTAAATGATATCAAACAAGAAATTGAACAAATTGTTGATGTGAAAAATCCTAGGTATTATCTGGCCAACTTAGCTGAAATCTTTAATTTGATTAAACAGGTGCAAACTAAATGAGTCTATTTGTAAAATAGGGATGACACTTTTATTGATATATAAAGAAATATTTGTGTAGAAAGACTGTTTTTGGAAGAAGAAAAGTGCTTTTAATCTAAGAAAAATTGATTTTTTTTTTTAAAGACAGGCAGTAATTTAAGAAATGATGGGATTTTCTTCCCTTTGGTGTAAAAATGGTCATATACTCTAATCACATCCTAATAAAGGCTATCTAATGCTACTGTTTCTGGCATGTCCTCCTTTGAACATGTTTATCAATAAAGTAAAATTTGGCTCATCTTCACTGTCTGCTTTCTGTAAAAAATTTTTTTTTATTGTTGACAGTGATATTTCAGCAATCTTACTTGTGCATTTTGTAGAATGAGCAAAAGGAATGATAAAATCACCATTTTTGGCTTCCTTTTTGCAAAATTGAATGAAGTGTAAAATTTCTTTGTTTTGCTGCAAAAGGGTTTATGTGATGTACAGTACCCTCCATTGTAAAACAAGTTTGCATGCAAAAGAATAAGAAAAGACAAATTAAATCTTGCACCAAATTCACTACTAATAAATGTATCAGCACAGCTTCCTTTCTACTTTCTGTCCTTCCAAGATGAGTCCAAGAGAGTTGGCAAAATGCAAGTGACAGGTGCAGCTAAGCTGTCTGAACTATAAATTATTCAAGTTATATATAATATACCTAATACTTAATAAAATGTGTCAAATATCAGATAAAATATTTATACAAAACCACTACAATAATATTTATAACTTGAACTTTATTTTAAAGTATCATTTAAATTAAGTTGTTATTCTTAAAATATGTTTATTTTTAATTTTATTGAAAATTTATAAATTGCAAGCAAGTTGTATATCTGAAATCAGTTTTAATTTTTATTTCGTCAGTTAATTTTTCTTAAAAATTGGTTATGTTCATTTGTTTCTTTAAAAATAAAAACTCATTTGTAGAGTTTTTCAATAAAGAGTAATTTATCTAATTTACCATTAGAACTTTCCAATATAATATTGAGTAACATACCAAAATTGGACAAAAACAAATTCAGTTCCTTTATTAGAGTTTGAAAATACAGTATTAAAATGTATTCATTTTGTTTTTAATTTTATAACAAAAATGTCCATCCTCAGAACAGGGTTCATAACAATAATGGAAAATCTGGAAAACATGGAATTTTCCTGGACATTATCATCCTATGTTAATATTACATGTTTTTATCCAAAATAATTGATTAATTGGTACAGTGGATGTGCATAATTTTTTGAGGCATTAAATTTCATTGAATCAAATGGTGTATTTGGAGACATGTTTTATCAGAAACTGAGTTCTTGTTTTCTAGAAAGCCCTTGTTCAGAATTCAGTGTTTATTGTGTGCTCAGTGAGCATTCATTAAAAAATAATTTTTGGCTTATGGGGTTACAGATATATTTTTGATAACATGTTGTTGTAGATGAGCACAGGTATTATTGCAAATTTAATTAAGATTAAATAGAAATTAATGTTGTAAACTTCTGTCAGTTTGTACATTTTTGGTTAGACTCAGGTATTTGTGTTTTCTGTTGATGTCTACATTGTTGCATTATGTTATCATTTATCTTGCAGGTGGTCATCTATCTTGCTATTGATTCTTGCCATTAAATTAAGGCCCAGTTCACACTATAAAGCCATTTACAGTCCTGCCAATATTTTTCAATTGTGTCCAAAGCACCAGGCCAAGACTTGAGTGTTATATGTTTACTCATAGATGCATTATGAGTAAATATATAAATATGCGTAGGTACAATATACTTACATTTGACAATAAATATTTAACCAGGTTGTGAGCAAAACATGATCAGACTGTGATCAGCTTGTTAGTATGGATTGGACCTAAAATTACTTGAAGCATATTTCTAAGTTAATGTTGATATTTGAATAATCTGGTAATAAATCTGAATAATTTGATATAATCTGGTAATAAATCTGAATAATTTGATATAATCTATATGATCTTAGGTTATGCATTACATCAAATTTGAGTCCATATCATCATCATTACATGAGTTGGAGAGGTGGTGATTTACTTTTGTCATCAAATGTATGAGGAATTTTGTATTATTGCTATGTTAAGAACTTCATAATTTTGCTGTAAGTTCAAAACAGGCTTTACATTTAACAATATTAGGGTACTGGAAACTTTTCAGAACATGGAAAATTCATGGAAATTTACAATTACAAACTACTATGAATGCTACAGAAGTTAAGAAACAAAACAATTATGCTTAAAATCTTTTCCAAGTGCCTTTGAAAAGTTTTATATAAATACAGATACAGTAGTAGTACATTATTCCAGCACCTATGGGACCATGTCATTCCAGATTATCAAAAATGTCAGATTACTAGACATTTTTGATATTTTGATTTTTGTATTTTTGCAAAATATACAAGCTAAATATTGTAGATATTGCTGTACAGTACGTGTTATGCCGGTACACACTGTTCTGATTCATTTATGTACACACAGAAATTAATCTGAAGATCACGTAGTACACGACTATACTGTGTTAACATTGGATTGAAAAACTTGTACAAATGTTAATGAACATATTATTGCACAAAATCAACAATCACATTGACTTATGTCAGTGGCGTACCGTAGTGGGGGCGGCCCGCCCCGGGCGGCACTTTTTAGGGGGCGGCAAAATTTCACAATACTGTAAATAATAATAATATTTTGTAAAAATTTGAAACATCCTAATCTATACTTGCATCGCGCCTACGATAGTGCTATCGTCTGGACAGTCCGAGAATCGGCTCGCCGGGTGAACTAGTAGCTGTTTCATCCGAGGAATTCCTGCGAAACCTGGTGATCTTTTTTTTTGTACGATTTATTCGCATTCATATACACCACTAATATCCAATAGAACTATTTTAAACAGGTCACTGCACTATCACTGAACTTTTCATTGCTTGTTTTGTGACAAAACTGAATTTTGGTCTTTTAAATTGAAATACCTAAATAAGGGGGCCGAAATTTTCCTCCACCCCGGGCGGCTGACACCCACGGTACACCACTGACTTATGTGCATATACTGTAATATTTATTTTCCAGACATGTACTTTATAGATATGATTTGCAAAAGCTGTGTATGTTCAAAGTATGATTAACCTGTTTTTAGATTGATGTCCTTGCATTGGCCCATTGGAAAGAAAATACATAAGTTATGCAAATTACTGAAAGCAGAGTAAGACTTTTTTGCCTAGTATGGTCTTTGGGTGAAACTGACCAAAACTGGTCACAACACTGACTAAAAAGCAAACATGATTCTTGCCATTTAGCAAGAATCATGTTTGCTTTTTAGTCAGTGTTGTGGTCAGTTTTGGTCAGTTTTGTAAACATCTTGTGCTGTCTGAAACTTTCTCCTCAGCTCTTTTCCTGTTTTTATCGATTTGTTGAGGAGACTTCACTGAGTATGAAGCTTTGTCTGCAATCTTTGACATCTCTCAACTTTTCTTTAGAGATCTGCTGTCTATTTTAAAGTGATTAGACTTCTGATGTAATTTGTTTGAGGGATTCAAAATGGACTTTTTAGATCAAGGTGCATTTGGCTTGCTGGCCCTCATTTGTAAATAACAAATAACACAAAACATATTTAGGTCTAAGAAAGCAATGCTTTGTTAGATCTAAATATTTTATACGAACAAAATTTATTTGAAAGAATCAAATCCATATCACATAATTATGGTATAACCTTAGCATCAGAAAAGTTTCCTTGTTTAAATTACAAGTTGAACCCACATAGTACTAATAACAATAATATTAATATATGGGATCAAAAAAACATAATTTACAAACTCAGTTGCAACTGCACCAACCCCAAGTCTTATATAGGTGAAACTGGTAGAAATTGAAGACTCAGTTTAAAGAACACCTAGCTACTATTAAATATAATAATTGTAACTCAGCTGTTGCTGTTCATTGTAACAACAAAGGTTGCCAAATCTTAAAAGAAACTGTAAAAATTGTCAAAAAAGAATTACATACACANTTTTTTTTTTTTTTTTCTCTTTTCTCTTGTATGTGATCTGTGTCAGTTCAAAAGTCTTGAAATGCAGTCCTTACATAAAAAAAGATCTAGCCCATCCCTGATCTAGATAGACATCACGGATATTTCTAAACATTAACCTAATGCTATGTCAATACAAATCAAAGTAATCATTCAATCAATTCTATTATTGTCATTAAACTAATTGAAAATTTGTAAACTATTTGTAATATTTTAGTGTTTTATGAAATTATGATCTTATACACCAGTAATGTAATTTAAGCAACAGATACAAACTTGAGTTTAATGTCATTAAGTTTAACTTTATCTTTATTTCTGGTGTCAGTTTTAATTTTTTATTTTAAAGTTCTAGTATTGAATACCAAGGATGCCTATTTATAAATTCTAAGATAGTTTGACCTTTAAATTAGAAATTTAAAGATATAAAAAGATATAAAGAAATAATCTAGAAATTTATCAAAAGTTACCTGGAAAATCTGTTGAAGTCAAGGAAATTCAGTCTGAAGTTAAGCTAGACATCCTGGTTCATTTCTCAAACAGGTGTATTGAGATCTTTCATTACCCTGAAATAATAATTTTCACTTTTTTGAATTTGTTTTCAAAATATTTTCTATAATTGAAATTAAACTCATAAATGGAAAGGCATTTTTAGTAGTAGTATGCAAAAGATTTAACACATTAAGCTCCACAATAGAGGGGCATAAAATATCACATTGGACCAGATTTTTTTTTGTGAACAAAATAGCAGATATATGATGGCTATTTAATAAAATTTTGTCTGCATTGTTAAAAGAAAAAAAACATTTTTTTTTCTTAATTTTTAGGCATGTTACAAATTGCAACATGTGGTCTGAATGTTTTTTTTTTCCTGATCATGTTATGCCATCTTGTATGCATATCAAGTTTTGAATTCGGAAGAACTTCTACCACATTGTATTAATTTATTTAATAAATCCAAATCCAAGAGAAAGAGAATAACCACTAAAATAATATACCTACTTTTTTTTTACTGTTTTTGTTCACTGATAGGAAATATTGTTTCTTGAATATTTATTTTTGTGTTTTATATTTGCACAATATTGTTCATACTTATTCATGTTCACTGTACAAGAAAAACATCAGAAAATGAAAATTTTGTTTATTTTTTATATTTTATAAAGTATACAATTAAATTCCAGGGCCAAATGCAATTTCCATTCCCACAGGCCATGCATTAACTATTTCCATTACATTTATATGGCTAGTTTGTGCTCCAAAGTAACACAGCATAGAATTCAATTTATAGTGTATGCTGCATTTCTGTGACCTGGCCTGAGTGAATTGTTGAGTGTTTTGCATATTTGTAATACATGGTGCTTAATGCATTAACTCTTTTTCTCTTCAAACTTTCAATTTGTCAATAACTAAGCTTTTATCATTGTATCAAAAGAGCAGTTGCAAGAAGAGCTTCTCTACAGTTTGAAATGTCAATTTTTGCATTCTGTAGCAAATTTTGTTAACTTCATTCTATTTTGATCTTTGAACTTTATTGGGATATTTGGGTTGTAATTCTTTTATCTTCAGGAGTCAAATCAAAATTTCCACTGTCTGATTTCAAATTGCTTTAAGGGGGACATAAATTCATACTTTTCATTTGTGGAGTTTTTCAGTATGAAATGTAATTGTTTTGCTTCAATCCTTCTCATCATTTTCTTATCAACTTTTCTGATTATTATTTTACTTTACAGTAGTAAACTAAGAGATTTAGCAAGAATAATATGATCAGAATAATAATTAAATCCTGAAAAAAATGAGTGCTTTCAACTATTTTTATTCTGTATAGGCTTATAAAAATTAATTTAAATTAGTTCAACCTTTTTACAAACTGTTTTGGCCTTAAGTTTTAACACTTGATTCTGAATTAACAACACAACTGTCTATTAGTGTTACAAAAATGATTTCTATAAGCAAGTACTGGACTTTTGAAAATATATAACCATCTTCTTCACACAGCAAAATTCTACCATTTTGTAAACAGTAGAATTCTGTTCTCAGTGTAAGATACTGCTGTCTAAAAAGGACAGCTATATACCATCAAAAATACTTAAGTCAATAATTTTTGTAATGCCGATAGACAGTTGTGTTGTTAATTCTATATAATATCTTGGCTTGATGTGTCTTTACATTTTATAACACTTGATTCTCTTGAACAATCATTTTGAATTTTCATTTTCAGTCATCATTTTCAAACTGATAGTATTTTATGACAACAACAATCTTTATATGAGTATTTTTAGGTAATTCAGTTAGAGCAATAAATATTGGACAGCATATGTTATATTAAGTTCTTAGTCTTTGTTTTGATATTCCTCCCCAGTTTTTTACAAAGATCTATATCTATATATTTGTTGAATCACTGTTTTGTTAGAAGCAATGGTCACTGAATTCAAGATGTTGTTTGGCAGGAGAAATTAGAATTGTCTATACATTATGATTCCTACAAGTCTTTCTTTTAGGTTTTTTAATATACTTTAAATTATCTAATATTCTTATTCTTGCATTGTGTAACATTTTCAAATACTCAAATATTCTCAAATTGTTGAACATTTTTTATAGTGTTTGCCCACTGTGGCTAAATCTTAGAAACTTGAAATTGATTTCACAGATATAGAAATTTAAGATAATAGACATATCTTTGTATACTGTCTTTATATATGAAATGGTGACAACTTTTAACTGGGCCTTAGTTAATTTTGAAATCACTCTACCCTAATGACCATTCTCAATTTAGAAATAACTCATTTAATAGTTTAAAAAAGTTTTGTTTGTTAACTGCTTTCTGCCCTATGGTCACTGACAGATTTTTTTCCAAGTATAACATAGGATTCAGACAGACTCACAGTGAGAATGGCTAGGTGGTGAGGAACAGGGCTTTAACATATTTGGGACAGTCCTTCTCTGAAAAATCCCTGAAGTTTTTGACTGTGATTAAAATGATTTATAATATATACAAAATTCTTATGTTAAAACTGAATTCAAATTAAAATATCTTATATTTTAATTTGAATTTTGTTCAGTCAGTTAGTTGAATCAATTAGAATAATCATAATAGATTAAAATTCTAAAAATAATATAATCCCATTATTAGCATCAACTAAACACAAAATTTTATTTTTTACTTTTAAAATTTTCGCTGGATGATAATATTGTTAATATAAAAAGACAGTCATTTTCCAAAAATATTTTGGAGCGATTTTGGATTATTTCTGTGTTTTAAGTAACTATATAGGTGACCATGTAGCCTAAAAGGAAAGGTCTGGCCGCCTCAAGTTTGTTATGGAACATTTTTTAAAGAAATAAATGGTGATCGCTCCAAAATATTTTTGGAAAATGACTGTCTTTTTATATTAACAAAATTTTATATTTATTATTAAAAAAATGAATGAAAATATCATACTGTAACTGAAGAGTTCAAATACTAAAGATGTTTGTTTGTTTGTTTTGTTAGTTATGGCAATGCAGCACTTGGGCAATCTGCTTAGGGAAATGCCTTCCAGGTGGTCTTTTAAGGCCACCTATTTAATGCCCCTATTTAGGCATTAAAGACATGGAGAAAACCCAGTAAACTCCACGTGGCCAGCCTGTCCATGTCCAGGCAAAGGGTGAACCCATGACCGAACTACCAGTGTTCTGAGAACAGAACCACTTGGCCACTGGTGTGCCTAAATACTGAAGAGCAGCAAATATTCCATCACTGGTATACATATATAGTATGTAATCAATCATAATTATGATGAATTTTTACTATTTCTTTCAAAAATCTGTTATAATGAATGTTGGATATCAGTAATATAAAACCTTCAACACTTTTTTCTAGCAATTTTCTTTAATCAAATTAATGTTTTCAGCTATATTTAATGGCAGATCTCTAGAACAGCAAAGAACTCATAGTAGTTGATTTTGAACCTAGAATGAGCCAAACCTATATAATCATAGTCAAGAAGGTCAAAGCAGATCTATCCTACAAATGTAACCCTTCAATTTATAAACTTATTGCCAATACAAAAGATAAATGCAGCAAAGCCAGAAAACCTGGAATATACTCGGTATTGCTGGATGAGAACAGATTTAATAGGAGCAAAAAGTTAACATACATAGGCTTAACCAACAGATCATTAGCAAAAAGGATAGTGGAGCATAAGTATGATATGCAGAATAAGAAGTTTAGTACCACCCTAGCCCAATATGCAAGCGAGCCAGTTATAACGGCTAAATGGGAAGAAGCTAAGATTATAATACCAATACTCGATAACAACAAGCTAAGAACAATAGAAACACTGGAAATCTTTGCAAAATCCCTTTTTGCAAAGATTTCCAGTTAATGCAAAAGAAAATTGCATTAACAGCAGAGATGCAGACTTACTATCTATGGCCTGGTAATCACTCATTGACAACCCCTAAAGGAATTGGGCTAACCCATCTATCTCACATGATATGTGATATTGTAATCCTACGAATTTATAAATATTTTAATCCTATTGGTAATAGTCATTCTCTGTAACTTGTTATTCATTTACATATTTATTAATTAATTGTGTTTTAATAATTTTGTAAAAACATTGACGTCATAGGAACGAAAATAAATTAATGTATAACTGATTTGTTATCCATTTAAATTTATTAATTAATTGTGTTTAAATTTTTTTTACTTCTATGTATATTTAATGATTGTAATTTAAAAGAAAAGAAATAATTTATTTGTAAAAACCATGATGTCATTAGAACGACAACAAATTTTCGAATATCTGATGTTCCAAATATTCTCAAACCTGAGGAAGGCCATTAAATATAGCTGAAAACATTAGTTCGATTAAAGAAAATTGCTAGAAAAAGTGTTGAAGATTTTATATTACTTATTTACAGAAGTTCTAGCTTTCCATGCATAGAATTGTTGGATATCTTCATTTCATATATATAGATGATATTGCTGCAGTAGTTTCATAACAATGAATAGTTAAATGATATCAAACAAGAAATTGAACAAATTGTTGATGTGAAAAATCCTAGGTATTATCTGGCCAACTTAGCTGAAATCTTTAATTTGATTAAACAGGTGCAAACTAAATGAGTCTATTTGTAAAATAGGGATGACACTTTTATTGATATATAAAGAAATATTTGTGTAGAAAGACTGTTTTGGAAGAAGAAAAGTGCTTTTAATCTAAGAAAAATTGATTTTTTTTTTTAAAGACAGGCAGTAATTTAAGAAATGATGGGATTTTCTTTCCTTTGGTGTAAAAATGGTCATATACTCTAATCACATCCTAATAAAGGCTATCTAATGCTACTGTTTCTGGCATGTCCTCCTTTGAACATGTTTATCAATAAAGTAAAATTTGGCTCATCTTCACTGTCTGCTTTCTGTAAAAAATTTTTTTTTATTGTTGACAGTGATATTTCAGCAATCTTACTTGCGCATTTTGTAGAATGAGCAAAAGGAATGATAAAATCACCATTTTTGGCTTCCTTTTTGCAAAATTGAATGAAGTGTAAAATTTCTTTGTTTTGCTGCAAAAGGGTTTATGTGATGTACAGTACCCTCCATTGTAAAACAAGTTTGCATGCAAAAGAATAAGAAAAGACAAATTAAATCTTGCACCAAATTCACTACTAATAAATGTATCAGCACAGCTTCCTTTCTACTTTCTGTCCTTCCAAGATGAGTCCAAGAGAGTTGGCAAAATGCAAGTGATAGGTGCAGCTAAGCTGTCTGAACTATAAATTATTCAAGTTATATATAATATACCTAATACTTAATAAAATGTGTCAAATATCAGATAAAATATTTATACAAAACCACTACAATAATATTTATAACTTGAACTTTATTTTAAAGTATCATTTAAATTAAGTTGTTATTCTTAAAATATGTTTATTTTTAATTTTATTGAAAATTTATAAATTGCAAGCAAGTTGTATATCTGAAATCAGTTTTAATTTTTATTTCGTCAGTTAATTTTTCTTAAAAATTGGTTATGTTCATTTGTTTCTTTAAAAATAAAAACTCATTTGTAGAGTTTTTCAATAAAGAGTAATTTATCTAATTTACCATTAGAACTTTCCAATATAATATTGAGTAACATACCAAAATTGAACAAAAACAAATTCAGTTCCTTTATTAGAGTTTGAAAATACAGTATTAAAATGTATTCATTTTGTTTTTAATTTTATAACAAAAATGTCCATCCTCAGAACAGGGTTCATAACAATAATGGAAAATCTGGAAAACATGGAATTTTCCTGGACATTATCATCCTATGTTAATATTACATGTTTTTATCCAAAATAATTGATTAATTGGTACAGTGGATGTGCATAATTTTTTGAGGCATTAAATTTCATTGAATCAAATGGTGTATTTGGAGACATGTTTTATCAGAAACTGAGTTCTTGTTTTCTAGAAAGCCCTTGTTCAGAATTCAGTGTTTATTGTGTGCTCAGTGAGCATTCATTAAAAAATAATTTTTGGCTTATGGGGTTACAGATATATTTTTGATAACATGTTGTTGTAGATGAGCACAGGTATTATTGCAAATTTAATTAAGATTAAATAGAAATTAATGTTGTAAACTTCTGTCAGTTTGTACATTTTTGGTTAGACTCAGGTATTTGTGTTTTCTGTTGATGTCTACATTGTTGCATTATGTTATCATTTATCTTGCAGGTGGTCATCTATCTTGCTATTGATTCTTGCCATTAAATTAAGGCCCAGTTCACACTATAAAGCCATTTACAGTCCTGCCAATATTTTTCAATTGTGTCCAAAGCACCAGGCCAAGACTTGAGTGTTATATGTTTACTCATAGATGCATTATGAGTAAATATATAAATATGCGTAGGTACAATATACTTACATTTGACAATAAATATTTAACCAGGTTGTGAGCAAAACATGATCAGACTGTGATCAGCTTGTTAGTATGGATTGGACCTAAAATTACTTGAAGCATATTTCTAAGTTAATGTTGATATTTGAATAATCTGGTAATAAAGCTGAATAATTTGATATAATCTGGTAATAAATCTGAATAATTTGATATAATCTATATGATCTTAGGTTATGCATTACATCAAATTTGAGTCCATATCATCATCATTACATGAGTTGGAGAGGTGGTGATTTACTTTTGTCATCAAATGTATGAGGAATTTTGTATTATTGCTATGTTAAGAACTTCATAATTTTGCTGTAAGTTCAAAACAGGCTTTACATTTAACAATATTAGGGTACTGGAAACTTTTCAGAACATGGAAAATTCATGGAAATTTACAATTACAAACTACTATGAATGCTACAGAAGTTAAGAAACAAAACAATTATGCTTAAAATCTTTTCCAAGTGCCTTTGAAAAGTTTTATATAAATACAGATACAGTAGTAGTACATTATTCCAGCACCTATGGGACCATGTCATTCCAGATTATCAAAAATGTCAGATTACTAGACATTTTTGATATTTTGATTTTTGTATTTTTGCAAAATATACAAGCTAAATATTGTAGATATTGCTGTACAGTACGTGTTATGCCGGTACACACTGTTCTGATTCATTTATGTACACACAGAAATTAATCTGAAGATCACGTAGTACACGACTATACTGTGTTAACATTGGATTGAAAAACTTGTACAAATGTTAATGAACATATTATTGCACAAAATCAACAATCACATTGACTTATGTCAGTGGCGTACCGTAGTGGGGGCGGCCCGCCCCGGGCGGCACTTTTTAGGGGGCGGCAAAATTTCACAATACTGTAAATAATAATAATATTTTGTAAAAATTTGAAACATCCTAATCTATACTTGCATCGCGCCTACGATAGTGCTATCGTCTGGACAGTCCGAGAATCGGCTCGCCGGGTGAACTAGTAGCTGTTTCATCCGAGGAATTCCTGCGAAACCTGGTGATCTTTTTTTTTGTACGATTTATTCGCATTCATATACACCACTAATATCCAATAGAACTATTTTAAACAGGTCACTGCACTATCACTGAACTTTTCATTGCTTGTTTTGTGACAAAACTGAATTTTGGTCTTTTAAATTGAAATACCTAAATAAGGGGGCCGAAATTTTCCTCCACCCCGGGCGGCTGACACCCACGGTACACCACTGACTTATGTGCATATACTGTAATATTTATTTTCCAGACATGTACTTTATAGATATGATTTGCAAAAGCTGTGTATGTTCAAAGTATGATTAACCTGTTTTTAGATTGATGTCCTTGCATTGGCCCATTGGAAAGAAAATACATAAGTTATGCAAATTACTGAAAGCAGAGTAAGACTTTTTTGCCTAGTATGGTCTTTGGGTGAAACTGACCAAAACTGGTCACAACACTGACTAAAAAGCAAACATGATTCTTGCCATTTAGCAAGAATCATGTTTGCTTTTTAGTCAGTGTTGTGATCAGTTTTGGTCAGTTTTGTAAACATCTTGTGCTGTCTGAAACTTTCTCCTCAGCTCTTTTCCTGTTTTTATCGATTTGTTGAGGAGACTTCACTGAGTATGAAGCTTTGTCTGCAATCTTTGACATCTCTCAACTTTTCTTTAGAGATCTGCTGTCTATTTTAAAGTGATTAGACTTCTGATGTAATTTGTTTGAGGGATTCAAAATGGACTTTTTAGATCAAGGTGCATTTGGCTTGCTGGCCCTCATTTGTAAATAACAAATAACACAAAACATATTTAGGTCTAAGAAAGCAATGCTTTGTTAGATCTAAATATTTTATACGAACAAAATTTATTTGAAAGAATCAAATCCATATCACATAATTATGGTATAACCTTAGCATCAGAAAAGTTTCCTTGTTTAAATTACAAGTTGAACCCACATAGTACTAATAACAATAATATTAATATATGGGATCAAAAAAACATAATTTACAAACTCAGTTGCAACTGCACCAACCCCAAGTCTTATATAGGTGAAACTGGTAGAAATTGAAGACTCAGTTTAAAGAACACCTAGCTACTATTAAATATAATAATTGTAACTCAGCTGTTGCTGTTCATTGTAACAACAAAGGTTGCCAAATCTTAAAAGAAACTGTAAAAATTGTCAAAAAAGAATTACATACACAAAAACCGGAGGTGGTATGAACATCTTGAGATCCTTAAAAACAAAGACAGTGTAATGAATAATAATATTGGTCAAAAGCTACATGAAACTTGGTATCCATACTTGACCGAGAGAAGCCCAGAAAGGGGTGGCTGTAGTACTTAATTTATGTGTTAAAATACGGCACCCAGCAGGGTACTCATATATCTCACTTCCCCTCCTCCTTCACTCTTCTACAATTCCCTAACCCCCAAAACACCCGTTTTTTTGGTTCCTCCCTCCCTTATGTCCACCCCACCCCCCACTACCTCTCTCCCCTTCTCAAGTTGATGCCATCCTAACGCATCCTCTCCCACTTACAATTTGTGGACCATCCCACCCTGTGAAACTCTACTGTAAACTAACACAATCTCTTGCTGTTCCCTTTATTTTAATGGTGCACTAACCTCACTTCATCATACTGGTTGTTCCAAAAAGTTTCTATTAACCTTACTATAACCAAGATCAAGGTTCCCAATTTTCTTAATATTAACTCAACATTGTGTTGTGTATACTGGGATGTTTTTTCCAACACTATGTACCAGGTCGTCATGTTCACTGTAAGTTCAAAAAATTTTTACATTTATGTTAAACTTTCCCTTTTGTAAATCATTTTAAATTTAATCATTATAGTAGCTTATACCTGTTAATCAATGAAAATATAGTTCACTTCACGCCAGCATTTAGAAATTAAAAATATGACACTTCTGTGTTGCAGCGTTATTGACAGCGATTTGTTAAATTTCAGACGTGCTCGCTAGTACTTTCAACAGTTTACAACCATCGTCTTCAGGCGAAATCGAATACCTTTGTTTTCGAATTGACAGCTTTTAATGGACTTTTCAAATTACATAATGCACATGGTTGGAATATAGAACAAATTAATAAAATTGAATAAATAAATATTTTTAAAGAAACCTGCTGTAATAACTTGAACCCCTCAAAACATATAAATATTGATTGATGGTGCCGTGCATGGTAGTGGAATAAAATCAGAACACAAAATTATAACTTGGATTGTTTAAATAAAGTTATCCATAGCTGTGATATTTCCTATGTCGGCTCATTACACGGCAAAGCAGCGGATATGTAAAGGTTTTCCCATATGAATATTTTGCCTACAATCATTGCAATGCTTAAGTAATTTAACATGGTTCCAAAAGCTGTCAATTCGAAAACAAAGGTATTCGATTTCGCCTGAAGACAACGGTTGTAAACTGTTGGAAGTACTAGCGAGCACGTCTGAAATTTAACAAATCACTGTCAATAATGCCGCAACACGGAAGTGTCATAGTTTTTAACCTGTTAATCGATAATCACCATCCGTATTTTATCTAATGTCACGACTCTTGCATTTCTCACAATCCATGTAAGTTTCCTAATGTTCTTTTACAATTTTGTAACTTTATAGAAAAAATTTGCTAACTTGTATACATTATGCTGATTTTCCCTGTATAGTTGTAACGAAAGAGTTGAAAAGGGATATAATTATCCGAAATGCATACTCAAATAAATAAAAAGTCTTTCTAAAGTTTGTCCTCCGTTTCATTGATGGTGTAATAAGTCTAGCGGAAAAGAAAAACCATCTTAGCACTTGTATATTTGAGTATAAGACTAGACAAGAAGCATATCACATAAAGTAATGCTTGTTCAGCACAATACTGTATAGATTATAACCACTTTATTATTATGATAAAAAAAAGTTGGACAGTTACCAATATTTCATCATTAATGGGATACCTTTAAAGACAGAAAAACAGTTTGTCTTTTTTGGAAAATTTAATTTTTAAAACAGTTTCTTGCTTCTGTAAATTTGCAAATTTGCAGGTATGAGTATTATTTCTTAACCAAATACAGGTGACCTTGCTATAAGATCATAGATATGTTCCATTCTTTAGGAATCCGATTTCTTACCGAGTCCTTCCAATCACAGCCCGACATGTGTCAAGTTTATGGACTACGGCTGATTGAAAGGTTTTCTTCCATAAAATTAATCGATTCTAGACTAATCCGACTCAACATTTCCAAAATACGTATATTTTTTTTGGAAATAATCCGTATAAACTACGCTATAAACAAAAAATTGTAGGATTACTTACCGAGTGTGCACCATCCGAATNAGAAAGAATTCAAAATATTTTACGAATTTCGTAAAGGAAAATAGCCACAAAATTGCAATGATCAAATATAAATTTTAAATTCTTTAATTCATTTTGATTTTTTAGAACTAGAAAAATTAAAATGATTTCAGATATAAAGACACCCAAAATTTTGTCTGTAAATATAAAATACTTGTCACAAATTCGTTCTAACATAAAATTTCAACAATATAAACAAACCATTTTCGTTAGTTTAGATTAAGAATAAAATGCATTTGTTAATTAATGTCAAATAAGATCTTTTCATTCGGATTTTAACAAACGAAACATGAAAATTTAAAGAAAAGGAAATTGTACTTATTATAATTATTTTTCTTACTTTTGAATATTTATTTGCATGTGTTTTTAGTTAATTAAAATTTTATCTTAATTTTAATTTTTAATTAGTCTTTTCTTATTTCTTATTATTGGATTATTCCGTTTTTATTTGTTTTATTTTTCACTGTAAATAATCAAAGAAAATAATGCCTACTTTATGCATGTCTTATTAGTAATAAATATAGTGCAAATTTTGTCTCTTGCGAATAGATTCTCGTAAAATAATTATTTTTATGGACATGTGCTTCTGGTTTAACAAAATGTAAGTTTATCCTCCTTATCAATTTTTATAGATATGATGTTGAAGAAATTATACAAGTAGTCAGTAATCAGAATAATTTACATTTTTATCCAAAAGTTTTATGAAAATACGTGTACGTTTTTAATACTTCAAAGCATTTGAGAAGAAACTATTTGAACATGATGGTGATAAAAGAAACTATGAATAATTCAGTATGATCGTATAGATCTAAGACTTTAATTTTCAATAACAGAAAATATTAACATTTCATTTTAATGCTTGACAACTTAAACAATTAAAATCTATTTTAAAATAATTAAGTCCTTAGTTATTAAGGCTGTATAATAGTAAGTTTCACTATTAATTATTTGTCAGTAGCCTATGGTATTATATAAAGATAGGTGAATAACATTTTTATCGAATATTTAGTAAAATTATTACATTCAACAATTTATCTAGTTAATAATTTCATTTAATAATTATTATTTAACTTATTTTATTTTTTCAACACATTAAATAAAATACAATGAAAAGTAGAAAGAAAAAAAACAATTTACTAAATTCTAAGAAATTAAACTTCAAACTTTTAATTTTGACTTTGTGTTTAAATTAGCTTTTTTTAAGTACTCTTATCTCAACTACAATAGATTAACAAATAATTTTTCTCATTTTCTCACTTACTGTGTATTTTTTTTTAAGAAAACAAGAATTTTAAAACATTCCAGTATCTAATCTGCTTTTCTTGTCACAAATTCAGTCTGAGGTTCTGAAAGACACTGTGTGGATAAATTAAAATTTATTTTTTTGAACTTTTAAAATGTTTTAAAACCATTTATGATGGCAAATACAATTTATTTGATATATATCTGCAATATAATTGTTGTGCATGTTCATTCATATATTAATTATTCAAATATTTCTAATTTTTGATTTTTTAGTCCCCCTTTGGATACTTTTGGATCTATCACTGTGACATGTGGTGTGATATTAGAGTAAGTTATTCATAGTATTCAAATTTATTTTTATCAACTTAATATTCAACTATTCATGGATAATATTTGCCCATCTCTATTAATGATAATTATATTGACTATTGTTTTCTTTAGAAAACATTTCATTTTTTAAAATCAAATTAAAATAAAGTGATTTTTTTAAAATGTTTCAAGATTATATAACATTACTTTATTATTTTATTCTTACTATGAGTCATAAAAATGAATACAATATAATTTATAAATAAATACAAACNAGTATCTCATTATTAACCCCTCTGTTGGCATAGGCAAGCCGTTATGATGATATAATGGGTGTCCCATTTTTCACCTCCCAGTGTCTCATATTTTAGCTTTTGAAGGTAAAATATGAGACAGGAAAAAAATTTTTGCTCAACATTTCTCATACATACAGAAAAAATGAATACTCCATTAGATTTTAACACCATCTGTAGACTTTGTCATGTATTTCTCTTTGTAAAATACTGATCCAAACAAATACTGTTACAAAAGTTTTGAAGTGTCTCATATTTACCTACATTGACCCTAGCTACATTGACCAGTGCTTAATAATGGCAGTAATAATTAGAGATGGGCAAATATCATTTTCTCAAATTTTAATATTGAAATTAACTAGATCTCAAATACTTGAATATCCCAAATACATAGTGAACTTAATTACCTTATATAACTTATTTAGTTAATAATTTATTTAATATTTATTATTTAACTTGTTTTATTTATTTCAATATATTAATAAAATAAAATAAGAAGTATAAAAAACAATTTACTAAATTCTAAGAAATTAAACTTCAAACTTTTAATTTTGACTTTGTGTTTAAATTAGCTTTTTTTAAGTACTCTTATCTCAACTACAATAGATTAACAAATAATTTTTCTCATTTTCTCACTTACTGTGTATTTTTTTTTAAGAAAACAAGAATTTTAAAACATTCCAGTATCTAATCTGCTTTTCTTGTCACAAATTCAGTCTGAGGTTCTGAAAGACACTGTGTGGATAAATTAAAATTTATTTTTTTGAACTTTTAAAATGTTTTAAAACCATTTATGATGGCAAATACAATTTATTTGATATATATCTGCAATATAATTGTTGTGCATGTTCATTCATATATTAATTATTCAAATATTTCTAATTTTTGATTTTTTAGTCCCCCTTTGGATACTTTTGGATCTATCACTGTGACATGTGGTGTGATATTAGAGTAAGTTATTCATAGTATTCAAATTTATTTTTATCAACTTAATATTCAACTATTCATGGATAATATTTGCCCATCTCTATTAATGATAATTATATTGACTATTGTTTTCTTTAGAAAACATTTCATTTTTTAAAATCAAATTAAAATAAAGTGATTTTTTTAAAATGTTTCAAGATTATATAACATTACTTTATTATTTTATTCTTACTATGAGTCATAAAAATGAATACAATATAATTTATAAATAAATACAAACATTTGAAAAAATAATAACTTTGATTTGTAAATATTTATTAATTCCTTTGAGCATCAGATTTGATATTTAAATCAGAATTATAAAAGCAGAAATACAAATAACTCTTTTAAATGGTTGGGTGTCTTTATTTAAATTAAATAAAGAAAATACAAAATACATTTATAATATATTCATTGTGATAAAAAATCAATCAAATCAAAGTATAAAAAGGCAATTTTTGAGACAGCATATTGATAAAGCCACCCTATACTTTGACCTTAAAATTAGTAGACAAAACAAACATCTGCAGAGATATTACATTGTATAAAATAGGGGAGATAGTTTCCTTAGAAAATGATCAAAATAAATTATTTATTATAAAATATCTTTTTTAAAGAATATTTCATTGTGCTGACAAAACATGATAGATATTAATATGTAACAGTAATTGCAACTCACAAACAATATTTGTTTGTATACATTCTATAAAGCTGAAAGAATAATGTTAGATGAATTTTCTTTTTGATTTAATCAATATGTTGTCTTTCATAGGAATTTAATTTTAATGATGCATATTAATTCATGTTATTTATCAATCAAATAATATCCAGTCTGTTATGAATTGTTTTTATGAAAATTGTTTTGATTCAATATTTCTTACAATAATGCATATGGTATTTACTTAAATTAGAAACATACCAATATACCAAACCAGTTAAATAAACACTAAAAATATTTAATATAATGAACATTTTTACCTCTGTCAATCAGGTTTGATTCAGGACAAAAACATTTGTTATATTAAATATTTTTGGTATTTAGGTGGCTTGGTATACTGATTTGTTTTTGGATAATACATACTAGTTTACGAGGTGTTTAATATACTTAAACTAGTTTGATATAAAACTTTATAATAGGAATCTGTCTGGATAGTTTTTATTTTGTAGCTAGATTTCTGCATGATTTCTGTAATTTGATATTGTCTTCAATACATGCAAAAATGGCTTAAGGCATCTTTATGCAAAAAATGTACAATTTTTATGGCTAAGACCTGTTTTAGGACTTTGCATCACAAGCAAATTTTCTTATGATTTTGTTTTTGTTACTCATTCTCTCTCTTTTAATCAGTTTTATAATGTTTTTGCATAACTGTTTAATTTTGCTCATAACAACATTAATGTAATTAGTTATAAGATCAACATAAAAAAATTAAATATAGATATCCCTCAAACAACACAGTATCACTCTAACACTGTTTGAAAATTGGGGATATCACCATACAACATAACTTCTGGTTTTGGAAATCCTCTAAAAAATTTCACAATTTTTAAGTGTAAACTTCGTTATTCGATTTTTTTTAATCATTCAAATAAGCACGTATGTTGTCTCAAATTTGCCCATGAATTTTAGAATATCGAAATTTTCAAATTATTTTGTGCTTTTTGTCAGGTTTACTTTAATGAAAACTGATAGTACAATTTTTTCCTCATCCTAACTTTCCTATGAACCAGGTGTCGTTATTTTCAGACTTTAGCCCCTAAGACTGTCACTGTGTTTTCTTTTTATAGATTAATCTTTGTATTTAGTAAAGTTTATTTAAACATCTTTAGGTAAGTGTTGTTAAGTTTTTTTTAACCTTAATACTTACTTACCTACAAATGATTACTTCATTTGTAAGAATGATGAACGAAATACAGTGCTCAAACAATTTGGCTTTCAAACACAAATTCTGAAAAAAGTCACTTGGTACTCGACTGAACAAACGCAACTCACTAGAACAAATTTTTGATTAATAACATATTTTTATTTTGTCATCTATAAAAGTTTTTTATGATAAAAATAAAAAATATGAAAATGTTGCTGTTACTTCTGATCAAGATCAACAAAAAAAGCTGAGATTCTGATAATATTTTATAAAAAGAAAATTACTTCTTTTTAACCAAAATTAATATTAATGCATAATACAGTACAGTACTTTTAATTGTGATTGTTAATTAATTATTGATTTGGAAATAAATTATCAATTGCTTTAATAAACATATTTCTTTTAGTAAAGAAAAAGAATAATATATTTTTGCTAACTTCTGGAATATAACTCTATGTTTTGCATTAGTCCTTTGTTTTATATATCATGGATTTGTATAACACGGCACTTTTTTGGAACATAACTACCATGTTATATGAGAGATACCTGTATATTGTTTACTAATTATACTATGAAATTAAGTATACTGGTAGTAAGCAACATTTTTAAATTGCTTTGTCACCCATTTACAGTTCGGGTAAGCTTACAAACACTCATTATTTTAAATATTATGTTGCCAAGTACTTTCAAACATTGCACAAAGAAGTAATTGACATTATTTTTACAGCAAAACTTTTGAATGAAATTATGATAAAGTTTTGTGGATATTTCATTATTTGGTGTAATAGTTGAACTTGGCAAAATGAAAGAAAATGGTTCATCCTATCAGTATTTCAGCTGTATGTAAATGAAAAGACTTCACCATCTTACTTCCTATGAATGCAGAAGTATTACTGTTCCTTCATTACAATATATCATTCTTGAATTATGATTATTAATAAATGATATTTACTCAAGATAATTTATTAAAGTAATATATAACAATGTTTTTAAATATCTGAGTTTTTAAATGTTGTTTTCATTTTATTTTGTGTTTTATTATTATTATTATTACTTCCTTCCTTCTCTCTCCCCAAGTAAAATCAGATTATTCAACAGAATAGTTTGACTTTGAGGAAGTATTTGGTCAGAATATCAAATACTTATTTTTGTTGTCAAATATACCTGAATACTGAATAATGCCAAATATTCTGTCCAACACAAGTAATAATCTTATCTAGTGACAAAAATAGGAACAAGGACAATTTGAATTACATAGCTGAAAACAGTGAATACATCTTATTCACTATAATTTTTTGAATAATTAGTGTTCAGATAGCCGTTAAACTGGCATTAATGATGAAACAATAATAGAGAAAATTAATAAACAAAAATGTTTTTGATCTAGGTTGTGATAGATCTTTGTTGTTCCAGGTTGGCCTTGTAAATTTCCAAAATCTATAAATGTATTAAGGCCAACCAGGAATGACAAAGATCTATCTATCTATCTAGATCAAAAACGTTTTTGTTTATTAATTTGCTGGAATTAAAAAAGTAAACTGAAATCTTTCTGATATTGTCAACCACAAGTGTCACAACTCTTATTTTGTCTTTATTGGACATTTTATTGGTTAACATTTCTGTAAATTAAAAATATGACAAATTGTTCCTTATCCTCAGTAAATTATTTTGATAGTGAATGTTGTTCCAAGACAGCTTTTCATTTAGTTGATGGCTTTTGCCATAGAGCTTATGCTGGAGTGTTTTCCTCAGGCCTTTTTTGCCAGATGATTTTTCTGGCTATCCAACTGATGAACTGTTATGATAAGTGTGTATACAAAAGGTGTGAATGTTTTTTTTTTTTTTTTGTACTTCTCAAGTGTAGTTTGATCCCAATTTTTAATGCGTTTACCAGTAAGAGTTATTTTCAACAAATCAATTAACATCTCTATGTGAATATATCTAAGATTTTTAACACGTCTCCATGAATATCTTAAATATTTCATACTTCTACTTGTACAGTAAGTAAATACATTTAAAACATTAAATATGTGGAATGCTGACATTGTAATGGATAATTTTTTGTTTGGAATGCAACTATTAAATTATTATTAATTTTTAGAACATTTTTTTCAAAGTTGTATGGATATTGTTTAACTGATGTAACTTTAAATAAAGTAGACAAAAGTGTTTTTTAACATAAAAAATTATAATGCTCAATTTATACATCAAGTTTAAAAAAACATATTGGATAGACTTGTGAAAAATTTTTAATTTTTGTCAAAAATTAATAAAATTTTGAGTAAGAGGTTATGAGTTTTTGACAATGTCATAGAGCAGTGATTCCCAAACTTTTTCGATCTACCACCCCCTTTGTTCCATAAAGTTATACCCAACACCCCCTAACTCATTTTCTGTTGTGTGAGAAAGGATTGGAAATATTCTTAGGAAAACTTTTCTATGAATCTCACACTTTGTGCCCTTGATGTTGAGAACAATGTACGGTAAGTACATTGTTCTCAACATCTGGAAACCATTAAATGCAATGTTTCCTCTTATCAGTTTAACAGAGGAAAGGGAATGGCTTTCAGTGACCCCAATTTTGCCTTTGGTCATTGTTCAATACCATGCCTCCAGCACCCCCCTAGATTTACTCATTGCCCACAAGGGGATGTTATTGCCCACTTTGAGAAACGCTGTTCTAGAGAGTGCTTAAAAGGTGCAAACCACATACAAGGTTTTGGCAATACATAGAAATTGACTTTACAATACATTAATGCAAAAATATGGTTTTGACTAATTAATGGAGATATGAGGTTTTGAATGACAATATAATATTTTTAATATTTCCAAATTATTTTATTAAAAAACTGCATGATAAAATAAAAACCAATCCTATGTGATGTTTTCATGTACTCTTCCCTCTTTTAAGTAGGGACATAATTTATGGGTGAATCTTTCTCAAAAAGAAAGCTTTGAAATTACTTAAATTGTAAAAATATAATTAGAAAGTATATTCTTTATTGTTGCTGTGTTTAAATATCCTTCTTATCTCTAGAAATTCTTGGTTCCAAATAGTAATGAATCTTTTTCCCTAGTAGAAAAGTTCAGTACATAAAATGTGATTGCAATTTACAAAATTGGCACTCTTTCCAGTAAATTTTTCTGTGTAGATGTAATTTTTATTTTTCTTTCTACTTTCTGTCAGCAATATCTTCTCTGTATGAACTAAGCTTTAAAATTAAGATATTAAATTATTTTCTGTTTACTTTTTCTTTTTGTTTATTTTGACATTTATTATTATTATTACTATTTATTATTACTATTTTGTGATAAATAAAATACAAATGAATCCATGTGTTTAAAAAAAATTCTCTCTTGACAATAAATAGTACAAAATATACTTTCTTATATGGTAGACGTTGGATTGTAATGATCAGGTCATCTAATCATTGTTTAGAAAATGCTACACAAAAATTTATTTTACTATAATTTTCTAACTCAGAAATTATTTAATAATAATTTAAATTATATGTGAGTGTAACTTTAATTAATATACACCATATGGTATATGGTGTAATATTCGTTTATATGCTGCAGTTTAAAAAATGATGCAAATAAACCAAAATTATAATGATGTAATTTTCCGTTTTTATTTTGTTAGAAAAATGGCAATAATAGTGCTGTGCTGTACAGTATATCAAATTTACATTTGATATACTGTACTGTGTTTTTATGCAGATTACATGTGAGTTGTATGTTTAAAAAGTACTTTAAAAGGGGATGTAGGTTATTCAATGAGATAGGCTATTTGCTATTTTTAAACTGTGATTACAAACTTATAGCTTTTCTTTTCTCTAAAGTTACTAAAAGTTTCTCTAGAAAACTTTTAAAACATCATACAGATGATTTTTAATGTATTTAATCTGCCATTGTAACTTTTTTCCAAACTTGGTGATTTGGAAAAAAGTCACCAAAGACGTGTATAGGCATAACATGCCCATACATATGTATTCAATTTCTGTACATTCAATTTACACCATAATGCTATAATTATGGCTATCATTATAAATATATATGAATATTTTTAGTTGTCAAAATTCACTATATAAACAATGAAAAGAACAATGAGTTTACAGATTGTTATTATGACAGTTATAGCATTAGGTATCTTAATTGTAAAAGTTCTCTGAAATGATTTTATTATATCCAGATAGAGGATAATTATTAGAAATTTATTAGCTTTAGATACAAATTCAAATAAAAGTGTGATATGATATCAGTTATGGGATACACAGGAAATGAATAGAAAAGAATCAAAATTAAACTATGTCTGTATGTTCAAGTTTTCTAAAGATACTTTTTTACCGGTAGTAACTTCAGTCAAAGGAAATCTGTTTAAGTTTTTACTTACAATTTAAAAATAGCATCCAGCTTACCTGATTGTGTGTTTTTGAAAGATGTTAATTATGCTATTTGCAGATAATCTTCACAAAAATAGGGTATATCAAAGGGCTTTGATTAACAGGCCATTGTAAATGGTCTTGATATATTATAAGAGCTGAATGGAAATGTTTCCTAGACCTGTAATTGAAAATGGCTCTTAATTTAAGTTGGATGATTCTGGTCTGAGATTTTTAATACAGTAATACCTCGACTTATGCTACCCCGACTTACGCAAACTCAGAGTTACGCGATTTTCAAATCTCGTTGATTCGTCTTTTGTTTGAGTGCCACACAACTCTTGATTACTCACTCCCCCAACACTATTGTTCAGCTTACATATTCAGACGTGCCACGCGGAATCGACACATAGCTATAATTTATTTTGAGTTATTTTTTTCTGTGTTTGTTATATCTACAGAGACTTGAGAGATAATATGTTGTGATTTCTTGTAACCGTGAACGAATCAAAAGACGAGATAAGATTAACAAGAACATTTATTAGCTTACATACATACATACATACATACATACAGTAGAGCCTTGATTATCCAATTCAATTGGGGACTGGGGTTGGTCGGATAATTGAAAAGTCAGATAACCGAAAAGTATGAAAAAATCCATTATTAGTGTAGTATATTATTATATCCCATGTAATCAGTATATTAGTATATTGCTATTAACCTACTTCGCGTTGAATTTTCATCAATGTTAAGCCTAACAAAAATTTTAAAAATTAATAATCGTTGCTATTGTATCGTTAAAAATTAGAAAATTAAGCCTCGTTTAATTACTGGCTCCCTTTCATAGTCGAATGAGTGTTGCTAGCTAAAACACGTAAAAATAATATTAAAGTAGCCAAGACAGCCAAATATTGTAGCACCACATCACTAGCGGACATTTGAAATTTGCCGACTAGGACGGTCGGTTAATTGTGGGTCGGATAATCGAGGCTCTACTGTACTTGAATTTTACACAAATTGCGAAATTATACCACGACTTACACGAATTTGACTTACGCGGTTATTGCTCGGTCCCACCTATCGCGTAAGTTTGGGGTATTACTGTACTTCAGATATCTTTAAGCTTTATTTGATTTTTCCAAATTCTTTGCTTGTACAGTACAAAACCAAATTCTAAATAAAACTTTTAATGAGCTATTTTTTAAAATCTTTAATAGCTCTTTTATCTTACATTTTAATTGCCACATTATATCTGATCTTCCATAAAAACTGTTTTTAAGAACAAAGAAATTTCATTTATTCTTAAAAGCAATGTTTATAGACCTTGTTGTTAATATAAGGAATGAAAAAACAATTTTACATTTTCTATTTGAGGTAATTAAACTTCCTAGTTACATGAAAGTATCTATTTCAGCAATTCTACTTTCAAGAACTACATTCATATATGCTTTTATTATTTCCTAAAGTAATGAATTGAAAACTATATATAAAACCAGTTATAATTAATTATTTTATTATTTGTACCTAAAATGAAATCAAAGAATTTTTGCTTTAATTTATATGTATTGATTTTACAAAATGTTACATTTACTATTAATGTTTTGTGTTCTTCAAATTTATTCTTTTTCAAAATGTTAACTGAAGAAACCTGATTATAAAAGGTGAAAACACTTGGAATTTGTTTATTTCTCTGCAGTCTATTAGATTATGTTGCAATATTATTTTTCTAATTAGGTCAAAAGCCATGTTCATGACTTAAGTCAGATCTTTCATTTGTTTTAGGTATGACATTACCTTCAACTCCTCCTGCATTTCCTTAACTAATAATAAGCAATATTTCTTCATTGTCTTTTAACTCTGGTAATTTGCTTAATTTGTGCAATAATATTTTCAAAATGAAACTGAGATGCTTTAAAAATATTAATGTGTAAATTAAATAGACTTTTACAGTTATCAAGACAATAGAGAGACATGACTAATGGAAATGGAAAATTACATTTCTGTTTCCATTCTTATTCTTTGTTGAAGTCAATATAACAAATTTTAAATAAGATATCTTATAGTATTTAAAACAACTTCTTAAGCAATGTACTTTTAATCATTAATTACTGCAACTAAAGGGTTAAATTAATTAAATTAAGAATTATTTTCAAACATGATTGTAGCAGATGTTCTGGGTATGATTTTAGACAATGTGCTGATTATTAAATAAATTCCGACACTTTTCATTAATCTGAGAGATTGTTTAAAAAATAAAAAAAATGCAAAATAAAAAGGAAAGGTTAATAACAAAAACATGACAGAACAACAAATACATACCCACAAAAATTTTTAAATACAACTTTTATTAACTTTTTAAATCTACTTTTCATTGCTTTATTTGGCATGTTTCACTGAAGAAGTACTGGTAAGAAAACTTGACCTTGAACATGTTTGGCCTTAAGCATGAGTTAAATCTAAAATTATTTAATCATGCTCTGTACTTAAAAAATATACACTTTGAAGAGTCACAAAAATATTTCATTAAACATTTTCTTTTGTAAGTATTGTCAATCTAAAATAAAGTAATAAAAGATACTGTATTTGAGTAAATAAGTAAATATCATCAAGGAAAATTTTGTTGCTAATACAATAAGATTGGTATTCTAGATTTGTAATAAAGTTGGTTTAATTAAATTTGTATATTTTTAGCTAACAAAATTAAAAGATCTATGAAGATTTCATTAATTAAAAATTAATATTTTTTAAAATAAATTTTTAATTTAAAGAGAATTTGTTAGAGAATTCATTTAAATATTTTTTATTTCAGTGATTTTATATGAACAATAAATTTATATTAGTATATCACAAATAAAATAAATTTTTAAATATTCTATTTTATTCATAAAATTTAAGTTAAAATGTAATGTAAAACTCCTTATTGTAACTTGATGCCATTAACCTTGCTTCACTGGATGAGGTACAGTGTTAATTTGCTTCTACAGATGGAACAGCTGCCTTTGTTTACTTAACTTCTAGATATTTAAAAAAGTAAAATATTACTGAATAATAAATGCATACAACTTACGTTTATAATAAACATAAATTGCATGCCTTTATTGTTCAGCAGTATTCATAATAATAATAATAAATTCAGCAGTTGAATAAATCAAAACAGAAAATTTGAAGTAAAAAATACTTAATTTATTCTTAATGAAAAACAAGAGTAATATTTGAATAATTTAATTTTTATATAAATTTTATTTATATATTATCTGTAAGTTATTAAATAGTAATGTTAACATTTTCTCGACAGACATATTTTAAGTGAAATTTACACTAAATTCTAAATATATTTATTTAAGATATATTAATTGCCTTAACAGTTTTAATAATGACATATTTTATGTTAATATTGCATTAAAGTTAAAATATCTTAATTAATTCCAATAAGTCCTTATTTATAAAATTTAAAGTTTGGTTTATATATGTTATAATCAATGGTGTGAAACATAAAATGACATGAATGTTTGTTCATTTATGTGAATAGCCAAAGTAACATGAAACCACGTCTTTACCAGATATCATGTTCTTTTCAGTGAGTATTGTCAACAATGACTATGCATTGACATGAATGATAGTCAGTCATTGGTTGTTATTGAATATCAATATGACAAATTGTTTTTTTTTAATTCTTTTTTTTAATATTTTTTGGGAATCTCTTTGATCCCAACATTTAAAACATAAATGTGAATGTATACTTAAATAGGGCATAAACTGTAATGTAGGTCCTACATTATTTTTCTATCTCCTGGATAAGATGGCATAGGACTACATGACAATAAAAAAATAAATATCTTTGAAATCCATAAATGGTAGTACCTTATTATAAAAGTATAACAAATAACCACAACTAAAATATGACACTAGAATAATGATCTTATTCTAGGTTTATAATAAAATTTAAAATTAAACCAACTTTATTAATGATTGTATGAATAATTTGGCATTCTAAGAATATTAATTTATTCAAAAAAGAGTTGTTCCTTAATGGATACTGATGATGGTCAAATATGGTCAAAAACAATAAAAAACAAGCAATCCCTGAATTAAGTCATTACTTGTTATAATTTTAAATAAATAAATAAAGTCTGCTTTTGCAGTATATTAATAAAATAACAAAAACTAAAATAAGGTTATAGTCCTTCCCACTTAACTTGGCAGTTGTCAAAACAGACTAAACCACTTCTCACTCAGTTGTAGGGAAACATATATGCAGAACAAAGAAATAGTACCAATAAACAGTTAATTATTTTCAGCTGTTTTGTAAAGTAGAATTAGTAGAAGCATAACAGATTCTTTTTAGAATAGATTGAAAAGCCATTTTTTAAAGTAAACTATAAAATTATCAGGAAATATTTGCATTTTATTTTTAAAAGATTTTTTAAACAATCTTTAAAGATCAAAAACATATTTTTAATTAATATTTATTTATTCTTAAATTCTAATTATATGTACAGAAATAATAGGTTATTTTTTATTGTATGTATTTCCTGAAAATATTTAATATATGATTTAAAATGCATTTATCTTCGCTGATTTGATTTTCATTAGCATCTAATATTCTCATTCAAAAATAACAATGAATTTGATTTAGTTGTATATGAATCAAATTCATATATGATATGAAATATAAAACTTATATTAAAAAATTTTTAAAGAAACTGTTATGCTTTTACTGATTCTACTTCATTAAACAGCTGAAAATAATTGTCTATTGGTGTCCCTTTTTCTTTTCTGCATATCCTCTAAACCACTTTTTGCCAAGTTGTAGGAGTCTGTTTTGACAACTGCCAACTTAAGAAATAGGACTAGACATTACATTGAGTTCAATGGCTGCCATGACAGTTTGCATTATTATCCAAGTGGCACTGGGGCCCACTAGAGTGGTGATTAACATCCCTGCCCTGTCTATTCATGTCATTGCCCAACAGTATGTGCAGATGTCCTAGTGACTGCCTATTCACATGATTTTATGAACTCACATCATTGACCATAACATGTATATTAGATAGGTGAAAAAGTTTTTAATTGAAAACTTATTGTTATTCCTTTGAAAATTAATTCAAATTTACTTTGAAATATATTTTAATATTTAAAATTTTCAAATCAACATATAAATAAGTTATTTATCAATTACTTTTAATTAAAGAGTTGTTATATTTTTGTTTAAGTTGTTTTATTCTTAATAATAATATACCAAATTTTAAGAAAAATACAAATTTATGTATAATATTTTTGTATATCAAAAATAATCTAATTTTATTCAAATTTAATTACTTTAAACTGTTAAAATAATAATAATTTGAGACTTTCTTCCATCTTCATTTTTGAGATTCAGATTCCCAAAACAAATTGTTATGTGAACCACTGCCAAGTAATTTTTTACTTGGTTTTTTAAAAGTTGAAAATGTTTCCACTGCCTCAATTTTATTATGTCCCATTTTAAACTTGTATAAAAAATATATTGTGCATTTCTACAGAAAAATATAACAAAAATAACTTGATAATCAAAGAAGAGTGATGAGCATAATAAATGTTATTTAAAATTTATAACAGACCAGAAATACACTTTACATCATTTTCACTAATTGTAGTCAATTTTCAACACAGTCAAAACAGCAATTTTATGTAGTATAACCTAATATTAATAATGATTGATCCATTCTCTTAAATAATACTTACTTCTGCTTTATGGAATTATTTTTACTATTAAAAATATATAGAAATATTTTTAGTTTGCTACTTTCAAATCTTTTTGTTCTTTTAAATAATAAAACATAACATTTTATTAAATGTAAAATTTTTCCAAACTTTTTGTTTTGTATTAATATTAGTCTTATCATTTTAAAATAGATTAGAGTTACCTTAAATTAAATTAATTTCATGCAGATGACCTGCATGGACATACATCCTACAAAAATTACTAGAATTAAAATAAAACTTTCACGTAACCTGTACGAAGGCATACTCTGCAACTCAGAATTGACTGTTAAAAACATGATATTTGTATGCAGTTTAGAAGGTTCCATTTCAAATATTTTCGTTTTTCCCCTTGTTTCTTTTATTTCACTTTCAAAAGGAATCTACCAAAAATGCTGAATGATAAAAATTTTTGCTTCATTTCTGCTTTATTTATCTAATAATAATTATTATTATTATAACATTGTGAATATCATGCTCAGCTGATACTGGTTCCAAGTGCTATGCTGGATTAAAGTCAGAGTAGCTACCCAAACAAGTGTATCATTAAGCTGTGTTATTGGTATGTGTGTCAACATCTAGAAACTTCCTAACAATGTGACATGTATTCAATATTGCAGCTTTCTGTAGTGCCATGTGATCTTACTGCATTTGTCAATGAGAGTGATGTCAGATCTATTGTGATGAATTATTTTATCTGTGATTATGGCTCTGTTGTAGTCTGCCAGAATTATAGCTTTATGTAGTCTTGATGTTTCTTGTTTTTTGTGGAAAAACTTCCTCAGTGTCCAGTCTCAGAATTTATTTGTAGTGCAGATTAACTATATTAGTAAAGCCATGGCCACATTCTTTACAAGGAAGAGATAGTCTTTCTACAGATGATTTTGGGTGATATTGTTTATGCATAGTAAGTGTCATTGTTGTTTTCCTTTTTTCCTTTGGAGGTGTTTAAGATCTGTGTGTGTTCAGTGTATAACTCCAAAAAATAAGTGAATACAGGGACAACATGTATATTAATAGCTTTAATAGTATGTTTTGCATTTAGGTGTGTTTTTAGTACTGCATGTAATCTGTTCTGGTATTCAAGTGTTAATCTTTGTTTTATCTGTGCATGTTTGTAAGTTTGGCTTGTTGGAATCCTAAATATTTTTAAGATTCTCCTTCCATGGATTCAATAAAATCTCCACTTCTGAGTACAAAGTCTCCTTTTTTCAGAATTCCTTTTTCAATATATGGTGTTTTGCATTTGTCTACACCAAACTTCATTTGTATATCATTTGAGTATGTGCGTGTAGTTTGTAAGAAATGATAATGCAGATTTTGTGTGGATGCATTAAGTTCAATATCATCCATGTACATGAGGTGTAATAATGTGAACTGTTGTATCTGATATTGCAACCATAGTGTTTTGTTCAATGTATTAGATAAAGGATTAAGTGCAAGGCAGAACCAAAGAGGACTCAAGGAATTTCTTTGAAAAATTTCTTGCCTGATGTATATTTGATTTATGTGAGTGTTATTGAGGTTGTTCTCCAGTGAAGCATGGTAAAAAGCAAAGAAACTAATTAGTGGGGGATGAATTTGCAAAGTATGTGCAGCAGCCAAATGTGTGAGATACTGTCAAATGCTTTTCTATAATCAATGTATGCTATAGGATAAGAGTCAATGAGTAGTAGTTCTTTGCAACCTTTGTGATTTCTATGGCAGCCTTTTTGTTGTTCTATAAAAATGTTGTGTTCATTAATATGACTATATATTTTATTTTCAATGCAAGAGTTAAGAATCTTGTAAGGGTATTCGAATACATGTAATTGGTCTGTACTGTGCAGTGTCTTTTGGTGGTGGTGTACAGTGTTTTTGTACTGTGTTTTCTCATGTAGGTGATGCCCTACATGAGAAAAATTTGCATGATTGGTCAATTGATGATGATATGAGTTAAATGTTTAGCTAGTTTCAGGTGCAGGATGTAAATTTTTTATACCAGAAATTGTGAATGTTGTCTACAAAGCTAGACTCCAACTAATGCCAAATTCTGTCAGGTTAATTACTAAATAAATATGGCTAATTACTAAATAAATTATACAACCAATTTGGCACTAGAGAGAGGCATTAGGCATCATCTCTTAATAACTTTAATAATTATAATTATTAAAGTTATTAACCCCTCCTTCTAGTGCCAAATTGGTTGCATAATTTATTTAGTAATTAGCCATATCTAGCCTGATAGAATTCGGCATCGGTTGGAGTCTAGCTTTATAGTATATCGGGGTTTAGCATTGTTATTTATAGAATGTAGTCTACTCAGTTGTGTGCTTTCTGCATTGTGCAACAGATGTCCTGTGTATTTATTTCAACACAATGCAAACTAAGTGTATCCTGTATGTCTTTGCTCTCCTCTTTAATCCAGTCTGCATTAGCATTGCACTTGACAGCAGTAGACCAAAAAGAAGATTAATAATTTGTGAGTTTTTCTTCAGTTGGTATGCCATTGTGCTGGCAATCTGAAATAGATTTGGTATTAATTTGTCTGTAGAAGATTTTTTTCGTTGTTTGTGAATAATTTATTTTGTTGTTTCCATACAGAGCAAATTTTGTATCATTGGAGTCGCCATGCTTTGGCTGCAAGTTTTTGTTTCAGTATGTTAATGTATTCTGCTATGTGTTGTTTGTGCTTAATATGTGTTTTAATTTTCTTGAAAATTTTTTTAGTTGTTTCATTAATTTAAGTGTTGTTTTGTTGTTAGCATATTGTGTCAACCTGCCTAGCTGCTGTCTAATATTTTTATTTGTATTTCTTTTCTTCTTTGCCAAGCAGGCTTCTGTGGGGTTTTTGATTTGTATGCTTCTGTCTGTGGATGTAGTTTTATTCCATGGTAGATCACTATTGTGACTGCACCTGCATAAACTAGTGTGCGAATGTCTGATTGTGTAAAATATAATAGTGCAATCTGGTAATATGTAAGTGTTCACATAATAGTTTTCCCTCCTAGCTTGGAAGTGTTGATTTTGAGAATACATGGCCATTATTCAGGATCAGTGCCTGTAAATTTAGTGAGTGCTTCTTGGAAAAGAAGAGAGAGTATGAATTAAACTTAAATCTACTTCAGGCAATCAAGAAATGTTGATATTGTCAGCATTATTATTATTATTTTGGGTTTAGTGGGTTATAGGGTTATACTCGGTTGGCACTGTTGCTGTGTTCTATGCTGGACCAGAGTCAAGGCATAGCAACCAAAACAAAACAAAAATTAAATAAATGTGTCAGTGTGCTTCTGTATTCAGAAATTTCCTAAACAATATGACATGTATTCAATATAGTGTCCTTCTGTAGTGTGGTGTATGTTCTGTTCAACTGTATTGTTCTCAGGCTTTTGTTTAGTGTGTATGGTATGACACCTGTAGAGGAGAGAATAATGGGTATAATAAGCACCCTATCCATCTTCCACAGCTCTTATTTCCTGGATGAGTTCGGTGTACTTGCTGATTTTTTTCAGTGCATGTGTTTTGTACATTGTGACATTGTAATGGATTTGTCTATAATGTATCTGATTTTATTGTATTGTTTGTCTGTGAGTTTGATGACTATTATTATTATTAACATCACAAATTTAAAGCAATAAACACATATGTTATTCCAACACTCGTTCACTGTGAGTGGTGAAACAACATATGTACTGTTTGTATATGTTACCGCCAAACCTGATTTCAGGCCAAGCTACACGAGTCAGGATATACTAGTTTAGCCCAGGACAATCTAGTTTGGCCTTAATACTTTAGACTTAACTAGTTTGACCTAGGCCAAACTGATTTATTCATTGCAAGTGATAAAATAAACACATTGGTACCTGTTAATGCGGGGATTTCCCTCTCGTTCCCCTTTCTATCATGCTTTCGTTGTCTATTTGTGTTTTTCATGAACTATAGAGGGCCTGCATTTTACAAAATGGCTACTTTATCTGGGTCATTTGTAACTAGTAATGTAAAATTAATCATATATTACTGTCTGATATAATCATATATATCATAAAAACAGCATGCCTCTGAACCTTAAAAGTACAATTCCAGGATATTTTAATGCAAACACAAACATTTTTTATCTACACAGGAGATCTTCCTCAGGTTAAAGTTTTCTCAAATGGAATGCAGAAATGGAACATTCTTAAGATTATTTGAAAAATGTATAACCGAGAATTTTAAAAAAATTTTTAAATATGAACCATATGATATATGCTGCTTATAGCTGATAATCGAGAAATTTTATAGAAGGAGAACAATTATTGCTAGCGGGACATGTCATTACGTGGTATCAAAACAAATGAGTGAGATCATTCTATACATATTTGTGCCCTTTGTGTTAAAAAACATTAGCTCTGACATCCCCCACAAAATTACTGGCATTTTAAACTTTAAGGAAAAATCCTTTAAAATTGACAGCATAACTTGTTCATATAAAGCTGGACAATCAGCAAACTTTTGCCAATTCTTAACGGTCTAATCCATCTTTCAGAATTTGGAGAAGCTAATAAATATAGCTGACCGATTTTCGAATAATCATATATTTTTCATGTGGGAATAGACTAAAACTTATATTGGGCTCCCGTATGGCTTTGAAATTTCAATTTGAAACTCAACAGAGAGCTTCTCTATCGCTATTTATCTTTACTGCTAATACAAAAGAAGATTCAAATGGCCCAGATAAAATAGTTTTATTTTTAAACACCAGAGGGCAAGCATTCGGTGAAAAATGAGAATTCACTCTTACGCGCAGTCGTGTTGTGACTTGTGTACCTATGTGCAATTTGTAAAGCTGTATTAATTTGATTTTTTGAATGTATCTAGTTTAAAAGTTTTGTGTTGTTTTCATAATGTTATGGATGAGTCATCATCTAGTGTTCAAGTTGATCAGTTAAAATGGAGAGAGCAGTTTTTAAAAGAAATTTTGCAAAGTGAAAATATAAAATCTTCTCATTTTAATGTTTTAGCAAAGGATAAATACTTAGATCTTATCCTACAAGTGGAAGAGGCTGAAAAAGCTCAAGTTAAGACACCGCTTCATCAAAGGCGATTAAAAAGGTTTGCAACTTTAAACATTGGTTCTGTTAAAAAACTTGTTGCCTGTAGTGAAGGGAACATAAAATACTTTATTCTGGCTGAGGAATTGTATGATATTATTGATGCAGCTCACAGAGCTGTCAGACGTGACAGATTATTGGCTGAGACATCTTTAAAATATGCTAATATCACAAAACAGATGATTAACCTTTATTTATCAATGTGTGTAACATGTCAAGAAAAGAAGACAAAAAAGGAGAGGTTTAGTTTCTAAGCCAATTTTACATTCTGAAATGAACAGTAGGTGCCAAGTGGATCTCATTGATTTTCAGACTCAACCTGATGGAAAGTTTAAATTTATCATGGTCTACCAAGACCACTTGACCAAGTTTATTTTGCTTCGTGCTTTAGAATCTAAACAAGCTGAAGAAGTAGCCTACCATTTGAATGACATATTTTTGACAATAGGTGCCCCATGTATTTTGCAGTCAAACAATGGAGGAGAATTCATCAATTGTATTATATGTGAAATAGCATGTCTTTGGCCAGAAGATAGTACATGGAAAATCATGGCACATCCAAAGTCAGGGCTCAGTTGAGAGAGCCAACCAAGATGTCGAGAAGATGATCAGTTGTTGACTAAAAGATAATCAATCGACTAAATGGTCAGAAGGCTTGAGGTATGTACAATTTATGAAAAACAGGGCCTATCATTCGGGCATAAAACAATCATCTTACAAAGCTATGTTTGGAGTTGAACCCAGAGTTGGTCTTTCAATATCATCACTACTACCAGAAATAATAAAGGATATTCAAGATGAAGATGACTTTCAAAAACTTATTGAAACCGATTTAACCCATAGACAGACAAATTATCATAATGATTCGGGAGATGATAGTGATGGTAATGATACTGAAACTTCTAAAATTAGTGATGATATCCAAAAGGCAAGATAAACAGCTGCTGAAAACCTTCAGAAACATGCAAAAAAAATGAAATCTGCTTCTGACAAATCGCATCCGCCATCTAAAGTGGGAGATAATGTGACTGTGCCGATTCCTGATGTAGACAGAGGAAGGGACAACCTAAGAAATGTTATTAACATTGTTCTTGAAATAAACAATGAAGGCCTGTACAAAATTGGAACTAAGCATGGAATATTGCAGACACTCTATTGCAAGTTAGTTATGCATGTTATTATTTATTTTTTCTCAAATTACTTTAAAAAAATAAATTATTTTTTAATGACATTGTTACTCAATTTCACTGTCAAATCTGAACTGATTTCGATGATTATTGTTTTTATATTTGGAAGAGGTATTCAAGTTTTATGAATTTTTTCAGAGGGGGTTTTTGTATAATATTTACTTACAATGAAGGCCTGATAAAGATCTTCGAAGAAAAAAGCGCAATGTTAAACGCCGTTTTGTTTGATCTAAAAAGCATAAGTATGTTATGTAATTTGGTCAAAATAAAATATTTGTTTATTACAGAACTGAATTTGACCTTTGTACTCAAAAATTTCTACAAGAAAGTGATGTTAATCAAGATGTTCAAATCTCACTAAGGACTGCAGCTACCAAACATTCAGTTGGGACAGGACAAGGTTTTATGAGGTACACTTGTACCAAAAACTGTGCTACAAATAGTTGCCAGTGTAAAAAAAAATGATTTTGTGTAATTCATAATGCCACCACAGTACACCCTGTAAAAATAAATAAAAGATTAAATATTTTATATGCTACACTAAGAAGCACAAATAAGTTAATTTTTAATTTTAGTTTGACTCTAAAAATTATTTTTATTATTTTGTTTGAATTTTTGAAAATATTTTCGAAAGTTAATTGCCTTTAAAAGTGCATGGCTTAAAAAAAAATACAAACTGATAAGTACTGATTAGCTTATTTTTATTTTGTAGTTTTGTACAAGTGTTGTGCCACTTCTAATCAATACTGTTTTTATAATTAAGTAGACTGTTTGAATAAATATTGTTCATTTAATTGATTGCTTAATTTTATTTTAACCATTAACATACTTGAACAATAATTCTAAATCAGTTCAGCCTAGGTCAAAGTAGTTAAGCCTAAAGTATTTAGGCCAAAATATAATATCCTGATACGTATAGGACAAATCTGTTTGGCCTGAAATCGGGTTTTGCCAGTAACAAATACATCTTTCTTGCTGAGATAAACTTTAAAATTTTTCTAATTAATTTTTTTGTCAACAATATCCAATAACATGGATTCAAGATTTGATCATCCAGCTTTTTATTCTGTGTAAAGAAGTAATGTACAAAAAAAGCTAGTCAGTCTCTAAATGGTTCTCTGAGAGCCATTATCAGATATTTATCAGCTTTCAAGATAAAGGTTGAAGTAGTAGTGTCTACAAATATCAATTGAAGTGTGGATTGATGTAGAGAGAACTAAAGACATGGCATATTGAATGAAATGAAAGAATACAATATAATATAAAAGCTTTGAAACAGCAAATGTTGGTTAGAATCCAAAGCTTTTATCTATTCTGTATTTTACCTGAAGATGGTCTTTAAAAAAGATTTTAAAATATTTATAATTAAAAGNTCCAAAAGTTCACAGTAATAGACAGCATTGATGGTCTTTCCTCTTTCTAGGTAGTCAATAAAGATGATGCCTTTAGCATCCCAAAAAACCGAGGCCATCACTTTCCCTGCTGATGGAACTGTCTTTGCCTTCTTTGGTGGTGACGAACTGTGATGTTTCCATTGCTTTGACTGTTTTTTTTTTGTTTCGGGAGTGTAGTAATGGAGCCATGTTTCGTCAGTAATCACAAACTGACGCAAGAAATCCTGTGGGTTTTACTGGTAGAAGTCCAAACACTCCTTTGACATCAAAGTGCGAACATGTTTTTACTCAGCGGTCAGCAGACACGGCATCCACCTTGCTGAGACCTTCGTCATACCCAAATTTTCTGTTAGGATGTGGTGCACTTGGTTGACAGAGATGCCTGTTGTCTCAGCTATCTCACGCATTTTCAAACAGTGATCTGCTAATACCAAATCGTGAACTTTGTCGATATTTTCTTCAGTGACAGCAGTTGACGGCCATCCACTGTGAGGGTCTTCTTCCACACACACTCTGCCAGATTTAAAAAGGGCTGTCCATTTTTTCACAGTGGTGTATGAAGGAGCAGACTCTCCCAAAACTTCATTCATGTCAGCTTTGATTTGAGATGGGGTCAACCCTTTTTTTATCAGGTATTTTATGACTGCACGAGTCTCTGTCTTCTCCATTTTTGACAAAGCATGTGCAGACTGACTATCTGCTAAGCTGTTGTGGCAAAACTTTATGACAAAACAAGCGGAAATTTGGTATCGTATCTTTAGCAAAGATGGCTTAATTATTCCCGCCAAAAATTAAATTGATCGCAGTGCCGCATATAGACAAGGCTGTGAACTTTCTGAACAGCCCTCATAAAATACATGTTTAATATAAAAAATAATGATTGAAGATATTTTAAAAATATGTTGAAAGCAGAGAGATGATGATATGTGTATATAATTGTTTAATGTTAAGTGAATAAAAAAAATTCTTTAATTAATGAATTAGTTTATAAAAGTAATTTCTTTAGACTAATAATTTTTAAAGCAACTTTTATGTTAAATTATAAATCCTAGTAGTTTAAAAAAAAAAGTGTTAAATGAAATGGTAGAACTGCTTTTCTAACAGACTTAAAATTTGTTTATTTGCAGTTTTACCATTTCATTTCATCAAAAATGGAATCAGAAATACAAATACAGAAAACTGAAATGCTTCAATAAAAAATCAGTAGAGGATCAACATTTATTGGAATCACATTTATCATTTCTAGCAAGATTATAGGTAAATAATAGGAAACAAATTTTCAGTAATGAAGGACAAATTTCTTAAAATTAATTATTTGGTAGATGAATTTATTACAAAAAAATGCTTAGTAAAATTAATTTGTTATGAACAAATGTTTCAAGATGCTGATAATTAACATACTGTATATCTTAAGTATTTCATAGACAGGAAATAAAACTTTCTAATTACCGTGTTTCCCCGAAAATAAGACATCCGCAGAAAATAAGACTTAGCACAGATTTTGCTGAATTGCGAAATATAATACCTCCCCCCGAAAGTAAGACCTAGCGAAGTTTTTTTTAGTCGTAACGGTCATCGACAGATGGTTGAAAGTGGCCGTTGGCTTTTTNAGACTTTTATTGTTATGGAAATTAAGAAGATGCTACTTATGCAAAGATGGTCAATAGAAAATTTTAATATTGGAATTATAAAGAAGAAATCAACATGAACATTTAAAACTGTGAAAAAACTATATATATTTTTTGATGTCTTGAGATAATGGATTCAGACATTTCTGAAAATCTAGATAACAGTTGTGATATAAATATTTCAAACAGCTTTGTATTCAAAGCAAAAGGACCTCATGATACTCCTAGACCATGGGTATGTAAATTATGCCAATTTCCATTTAAATTCAAAGGAAATTTGTTAGAACATATGCGCTTTTTTCATCTGAAAGGAAAAGTTCCTTGTAATTATTGTGAGAAAACATTTCCCACATCAAATCATTTACGTAAGCATATGAAGGAGCATGCTTTTCAAAGAAATAGATGTCCTCATTGTGGAACAAAACTTGATGACATAAATTGTACATATGACGTACACCTTAACTTTTGCAAACGCCGCCCAAAAGTTCCATTACGTAGTTGTGAAGGAATGAAAGTAACTGCTACCAATGGTATATCATCAAAACGTAAAAAGATTATAAATAATAATCATATTCATTCTTGGCAATGTATTGAATGCAACATTCAGTTTATGGATAAAGAATCATTCAATAAACATGAATGTCTTTCAGCTGCATCACCTTCTAAATCATCTAAATTAGATATTGCATCTAATATTTCAGAAAACATTCCAACTATGGATGAAATTCTCTCAGTTAATTTATCAAATATAGAATCAAGTAATCCAATAAGTCCAGAATCATTAAGTTCTGTTGAATCTAGTATTCAGATAAATACATCAAATTCATCAAATGACTCATCAAATACTCCAAAGTCAGATATAATTTTCTCAATTAATTCAGCAAATGAAGAAACACACAATCATTTGAATTCTGATTTATCTAATTCTACTGATTCTAGTATTCATTTAAATACATCTAACTGTTCTAAACTTGCTAATATTCTTTCTGATAATTCTAAGAATTCAGATGAACCAATTCATCCATTATCTGATATTTCAAAATTAGATTCTAATAATATATCAAATGTCAATGAAAATATTTCAATAAATCCAATTAATTGTGAAAAATTCTCAGAAAATTCTCCAAAACCAAGTATTTCTACAAGTATCTCACAGTCATTAACTTTAGTCAATACTCTTGCAGTTAATTCAACAATTTCAAATTTAAGTACTACTTGTTCATCCTCTGAAACTTCAAAATTAGATTCTGTAAAATCTGACAATGTTGTGAATATAACTAGTCCTGTAACAATACCAAGTTCTTTAATTGCACATTCTGTTTCCACTAGAGATTTGGCTAAAACGAGTTTTTCAGAGTCATCTAATCATTCTTCACTTGAAATTAAACTTTGCAATTCAACAAACTTGAATAATTCTGGTACAGAGAAAACAACAATTACTAAGAGATATAAGGAGACACCTTCAAATACAACAAATTTATGTAATGAAATTTCAGTATCAAGTATAAATACTTCTAATTCTTCAAAATTTGATAATGGTTTGTTTACAGATGAATTATCAAATGTAAAAACGAATATTTCATTACCAAATATAGCATCTAATTTTTCAGGACTAAATATTCTCCCATTAAATTCAACAGTTTCAAATTTAAACACTGAAATGCCAAATCTATCAACTACTGCCTATTCTAGATTTGATGTTGATACAATAACTCAAGATTCGTCAAAGGTTAATACTAGTACACCTATAACAGATACAATAACTAGTTCTTCAGGATATAATTCTTTGCTAAATATTAATTCTGTAAATTCAAATTGGGAATCGCTTGGTCTTTCTATGGCAGGTTCATTTACGTCTAATTCCCCAAGATTTATGTCATCATCTACTGAATCACCAAACTCAAATATTCTTCTAAATGGAATTCCAAATTGTTCTAGAGTTTTTGATTCATCAAATACAATGAATTCAAATTTAAACATTAGTAATCCTGGAACAAATACAGTTTATAATTCTTCAAGATTTGATAATAGATCAAATGATTTTTCAACTTCTTTTGTACCTACAGCTGGAATGACACAACCAAATTTGAGTCTTTCACCTAAAAGTTCAAGTTTGCTAGCTTTGGCAAATTTCTGCAATCAGAAGCAGCTCAATACAAAAGACAGTGTTTATTCTTCACATTTGAGAACATTTACAAGAGCCATTGATTCAGTATCTCATAATAAAGAAATTTTATCAAGAACTACAAATTTTAATATTCCATCAATTAATCATAGAAATAATTCCTCAATTCCTAATTTATATAATAATGAACTGAATTTTGCACCTCCTGTTTTTAATTCTTATATGTTTCCATCATCTGGAATAAGGATGACACCACCTGTGAATTTTCCTCAAAATGTTCCAAACTTTTTTAATCCTATGTTAAGCCCTCTAAGGCCACCAACACAATGCTTTCCATATGTAAGAAATTCTGTTGAGAATATAAGTTGTAATCCAAGGAATTCAATTGAAAATATATCATGTAATTCTATTAATGCATCATTTATTCCAAGATTACATCCATATCAATTAAATAAAACAAATTCTGCCAACATCCATTGTATTGAATGTCAATATCCATTTTGTCTCAGTCAGTTAAAATCTCGTGAGATACCTTATCGATGTCCTTATTGTTCAATGGTGTTTAAAAAGATAGAATGTTTAAATAATCATGTAGCATCTGTACATGTGACAAAAACATACCAAAATATAAATTCTCCCACTATATTTAATAGAAATTACAATATTTTATGTTGTGAATACTGCAAGAATAATTTCTGTGATCAAAAATCACTCATTGCTCACATCCAACAGTGTCCATTAAAGAAATGTGATAATTTAGAAATAAAAAGTACATGGGTTTGTAATAATTGTAACAAATATTTTACTTCAAAATTATTACTTTTAGATCATAGTGCATCTTGCAAAATTTCTGTAATGCAAATAAAACCTCAAGCTTATATTGAAAAACCTCAAACTGCAAGTATATCATCAGAACAGGATAAACAGGAAAATAATGAAAGACAAAATTCTTTTACTAATATTAGTCATGATAAATCAGTTGTTTCTCCATTAGAACATAATTTATCTAAGTCTCAAAACATGAGCTGCATAACTTGTGGACATACTATCTATGGTAAAGGAAAACTTTGTGTATTTTGTTGGTTGAAATTTGCACTGAGTCAAGATTTTAAGAAATTAATGAATAGTGATCTAACACTTGCATTTACATCACAAAGCATACTTTATAAACCTATTAGTTCAAAAACTTTTCAATCTGATATTGAAGTTTCAACAGAAATTGCTTGCTGTGATAAATTAAAATTAAAATGTTACTTTTGTGCATGCCACTTCTCTAATATTCCTAGTTTTGAAGCACATTTAGATGATTGCTGTAAAAATAAAGGGTCTGAAAACATAGGTGTAATATGTTGTTATTGCTTAAATATTTTTACAGAGGTATCAGCTTATACAGATCATGCTAAAAATTGCAAAAATTATTTAGCTAATAAATTATCATCAGAAAATACCTCAAATAATATAATGAGGCTTAATGAGAAAGTAGATTTACAACAATCTTTACCTGATAAGAAGATTTGGGAATGCAATAAATGCAATAAAGTTTTTACTACTATACCATTATTTAATGCACATCTTCCATTGTGTAAAATTGATAAACTTAATGATATAAAGAATAAAGTTAAAAGGCTTAATAATAATGTAGATGAACAATTATTAAAATTTCCTGCCAAAGTCAGTTCAAAAACATTTCCTCTTTCAAAGTGTTTTGAAAAGAAAATGTCTTCAGTTAAGTTATATTGTCCACGATGTGGACTTTGTTTTGATAGCAAACAAAAATTGAAGTTCCATCCATGCAAACAAATTTTGAAGCATATGACCTCATGTTCTGTGCATTTAGAGCCTTTGACAGGCAGTAAAATAATGTTAATGGCCCAATTACTGTGTAAAAATGGTCATTCTAAACGAATAGGTACACAAAAGAAACATTGTCTTTCATATCGGCAAAGATATAATGAAATATTTTCGTCATCTAAAATTCTAGTTAATAATTCTACAAACACACAAAAAAATTGTGAATTTAGTGAAAATTTATCCAAAAGTAATTCAAATAAAAAAAGGATTATTGATGATGAAAATTTATTAATTAATGTATTTTCTGATTATGAAAAGAAATTTCATAAGCTTACACAATTTCATACAACAATATATTCTCATAAATTTGTTTGTATATGTGGTCAAGTAAGGCCTTATCTTCAAGCATCAATTCATATGAAAATTCATAAATGTAGTAAAAATCATCAAATGAAATTCTTGAAACCTCTTTGGCCAAGTGAATTCAAAAAATATAACAATTTAACTTGTTTTTCGTGTAAAAATTGCAAGAACATTTTTCAAAATGTTGAATTTTTCACAGGTCATTTAACTTTTTCATATGCATGTAGGACGTTTTACAGACAAATGGCCAAAAAGAGGAAAAAACTGAAAAAACCAGTAAAAAGTAAAATTATTCATAAACCAAATAATGTAAATATTTGTCATAATTCTTTTTCAGAAATATGTACATCTAAACACAATGAACAAAGTGAAGAAAAAATATATCAGTTATCTGATAAATCTAGTGTAGAAACTTGTAAGATGGTGGTACATAATAATATAGTTAAAAAAGAATCTTCCTTAAATGAACCAATTCCTAGTTTATCTTCTATAGAGTTTGCAGATAAAATTGCTAAGTGCATAAAAGAAATGTCTTCCAGGAGTATTGCACAAGAAAAACAAAAAAAACAAGAATCTTTGAAGAGCACTTTAGACTCTAAGAACAAAATTGTTAAACTATCAAACTGTGATGGTTGGATGGTTGAATTTGATTCTGCTACTGGAGACTGGAGATACAATACGGTATTAAAGTACATTTGTGCAACTTGTTATAAATCTTTACTTTCCAAAACAAGTTTAATTGATCATTTGAAAAAAGAGCACAATATACATGGTGTTATAAAACTTTCAGTCATAAAGAAACAAAAGTCCAGTGATAGTGTTTCTAATGAATGCAAAGAGAAGAAAGATTATTCTGTAAATATTGAACCAATTGAACGTTCCTCATGGTCTCCTATCATCACAAATACGTTTTCACTCAGTTTATCAAGTTTTGAATGTCAAGTTTTGAATAATGGTAAGAAAAATGTAAGTATAATAATGTATGATTGATTTGAAAAATTTCATTAATACAAATATTTATAAAAACTTTTCATTTTTAAATTTAGTACATATGCAAAAACATAGTTTCCATGTTTTTGCATATGTGAAATTAAGCTAAAATCTAATTATAAATATAAAGTTTTTCTAAATTAAATTTACAATTAATGAATAAATTCCTAATTCAATAAGTAAATCTGGTAAATTTTAATATAAAAATGACACACTCAACCTTTCTAAGTAGCAAAAATTCCTTTAATAACTAATGTTTTCAATCGTATTGAAAGACCATCTTCAGGTTTACAAAGATTCCATTGAATGTTGTAAGTCTAACAATTTAGAATGCACGAAAATAGAACATAAGTTTTGCAATGCTGAACATTTTAAATTAAAACAAAATAAAGTAATATAAATGAACATTATAAATACAATAAAATAGAAATAAAATAAATAAATTATAAAATATATAAATGTTTCCCTTGAGCAGAGAAAAAAAAAAACAAAAGTTACAAATAAATGTAAACAAGAAATAAAAAAAAAAACAGTAAAGATGCATATATATGTGATTAAAAAAATTCTTTCAAGTTACTGGGGTGTTGATCTAAAACCATGCCTTCCATGTGGAAGATAGCATGTTGTGGTGTAATTTTTATCTCCTTGTTTATATTTATTTGTAACTTTTGTTTTGCTCTCGAGGATAACATTTATTTTACATTTTTGTATTTATAGTATTTTTTTGCATTTTATTTTTTGTTTCAACTTAAAATTTTAAACATTCCCAAAGCTTATGTTCTATTTTCTTGTGTTCTAAATTGTGAGATTTACATCTTTCAATAACACAGAAAATGTTAATTATTAAGACTTTTTGCTACTTAACCAGTTGTGAGTGTCCCAATTGGTAAATTTTAATATACAGTATTAAATAAGTAATTATTAAAGATTTCTGTTGTTGTTGTTACTGAATTAAATTACTGTTTAAATAAAGTTACATATTAAATTATTTATAATAAGAAAAATAAATATAACAAAATTTTATACAGTGCTAATGATAAAAGATATGTTCATAAAACCAGTATTTTATTTTAATTAAATATTTCAAATTATATGTAATAGACATGTACAGGATATGCTGGCATTATATGATAAAAGATAAAGATTTTTATTTATTTTGGCAAAATAAAAATATTTCTGAATGTAGAAGTTGAAGTTTTTGTTTAAAGACAAAAATTTTAATATTGTTAGATGCTGTTTTTTTTTAACTCTCTCCGCCCTGTCGGTCATTAAGGGGCCTCTTATAGCAAGCCTGTTATGGGTTTGGCCAGGCCCACAATGGGGAGGCTGGGTGGTAAAGACAGGCCAACATATCTGGTTGAACCCCCAAAAAAATTCCTGGGATTTTTCAACCCATCTTGATTCAATCCCGGGTCCCCAGAGTGGTAGGCTGCCACCTTGATCGCTCAGCCATCCAACCATCTATTGTTAGATGCTCTGTAATGTACAGTACAGTACATAAGATATTCTTCATTAAAACCTTCAAAAAATCTCCAGTTACCATATATAAATGTTCACAATAATTTCTAAAAATTTTATTCGTCAATTTTTATTAAGCATTTGCTAGAATTTATTATAATTACAAGAAAAAGATAAAAATACCTCTCTTGGATTTACTTGTATACAGATCCCCTAATGGGCTTTCCTTTTTGTTTTTTATTATAGTTGTCTTCATGTCTGCTAGTTATAATAATTTGTTGAAAAAATAAAAATATATTCAATATACTATTGTTGATTTATCTGTTATTTTTATTTTTCTGTTCATTTGATTATCTTCAACCTTATAGCACCAAACCATCTTTGTAGTACCTTCTAAACAATTCTTCAGTAGCTTAATACCTTGATGATAACTAATGTTTTTGATCCTTTAGCTGGATCTTCCTCATGTTGTTCTACAAAATGCTGCCACCATTAAGAGAGCCAAACGATCGGAAAATATTAGAGCCTTAGAATCACTGGAAATATATAAAGCTGAAAAACAAGGGAGAAGCATTCCAAGGATGAAAAACATTTGTCCTAAGCATGGCAGATATTACTTTAAACCACATCCATGCCCTTTAATAACATCAAAATTTAAAATTTTTAAAAGTTTAAAGAAATAACAGTTTGAAATGGGTTTAATATCTTGTATCCCACTTTATAACAATGACATCATGTGACTAATTTAACCTGGAGACATGTTTGATTAGATCCAGCTGAAGGATCAAAATCATTAATCATTACCAAGGTATTATGCTGCTGGAGAATTGTTTAGAAGGTACTACAAGACGGTTTGGTGCTATATTTCCACTCCAGTATTAAAAAGCAGCATGTCACAACACTGTCCTAGTTCTTTGGCTTCTATATCAAGTGAATAAGCAATAGCTTGTCAACTTGATCTGGAGAAAGTAATTGATTGATTTACAAACAAAAAAACGAGAAAACAATTTTGAAATTTTTTATGTATTATTATGTATTTGTTGTGAAACTAAACTTGCATACATTTTGTCAATACACTTTATACGTAGGCTGTTTTTTTGTTTGTTTGTTTTTTTTTTTTAAGCTCTGATGGTCAAACAAAGACAAGTGTAAATATCAAAATGAGTTTATTATCAAAAGTTAGGTACAAACATGATTACTTTTCGATATAATCACTGTGAAGATTGAGGCATTTGTGGACGAGCTTTTCCATCCCGTCTTCATAGAATGTTGCTGCCAATGACTAGATGGGCTGTAACGTTGTTTTGAAGATCATCATTAGTCTTGAACCTATGCCCTCCTAGCCACATTTTCAGTTCAGCGGTTTGTGCAATATCCACTATTGGTCTAGATTTGACTAATCCTGTTGCGACACGAGTCAGCGATGATGTTTTACCGGATTATAGGAGTTTTTTAGCATGTTTGTACGAATACTGTCGCAATTTTTTCACCGTGATATAGGAATCTGAACTATAAGAACCCATGTTATAGGTGGGCCGACTGTATAACAAAAGTAAAATAAAATAAAAAATTTTTGAAGAGGTGTTTGAATTCAGTTATACCTGAAGATGACCTATTGTATTAAGTTGAAAATGTGTTTTAGTTTTAATAAACATTTCTGAGCAGCAGAAGGTGTTATTGTTACTTCATTAAATCATACATATACTGTATGTTAAAATGCTGAAGTCCACAGTTTTCAACTAGCAAATGCAACTTTCATTTTATTATACAGTATTTAAGTATTTTATTTATGTTCTTCATGTGTTAATTTACTGTTAGGGCATTTAATAGTGAAATTTTTACCTTAAATTGTGTGTATTTTCTGTTTTAAGTTTATTGAAGTGGGTATTGTTTAAGGTCTGGGAATAGATTAATTGACTTTTCATTATTAGCGGAGTTGCGGCTGACGTTTTCAACACGAAAACTTGAATGTCTGATGTTTAGTGCCATCATCCTGTAAGCCTAGAAGTTTGACAATGGCATTTGGAATGTCAGTGGAATCATGCTTGACGCTCCAAACGCCATTGTCAAACTTCTAGGCTTACAGGATGATGGCACTGAACATCTGACGTTCATATTTTCACATTGAAAACTTCGGCCACAACCTCGCTATTTCTAATGGGAAAAATTGATTCAGACTTCGAAAAACCTCCTGGAATGAATTGAATTCCAAGTACAAGGAACCACTGTATAATGCTGACATTATATAAAAATTACTGTAAAATTTAAGGAATAATTATTTAAGCAAAGATGTAGGAATTTCATGAAGTAAAAATGCATTAATGGACTGTTTCCAGCCTTAACCTGGTTAATGAATCATTTTCAAGAATGAACACACACAAAAGCTGTTTTCTTATAGGCATTCTTCTTATATCAGATTGGAAGATTTCTTAAATGGCAAAAGTGCTAAAGATAACAATTATAAACATTTGTTATTTTATGTAGGAAGAATACTAATTGAAGGAATAGTGTGATGGAATAAAACAAATTTTTTCAGGCTATAATTTGGCTGTTTTAACTTTGTCATAATGCTAGCCAAACTTCAATGTCGAAAATATAAAAATTATTCAAATATGGAAATATTTTGGAGAATAATGTCTGTTTTGACATTGAAGAATATTGCTATAGTTGAGCTATTGTAAGACAAAGAATGACCTACTAACTGCCCTTAACCCATCACAAAAGATTATCTTTTCACTCTGTTTACTCAGAACTTTTTCTTGGGCAATGATTTACAACTGGGTTTATGTTAGTTCTCATGAAAGTTTTAGCATCTTGTTTATCTTGCAGTATAAATGGATACTTATATAGTAAATAGATAAATCATATACTATGTATTCAGTCAGAATCATAGCAAAATAAGAGAACAGAATGTTCTGCTTTGTAAAAGAATGCACACAAATTTCAGTTGATAGAAGTGAAATGGATGCTCATTAAGTCCAGATTATGAAAACTGGATTTTGAGAACTCAGTTAATGCGTACTGTATGTATTAATTTTCATATTTGAGTGTAGAAATATAGTAAAAGAAAGAATTAAGTAAGAATTACAGTAGAGAAATGAGATTTAATGTTACATGTACGATTACAAATTGAGACAACCAAACTTGATAATGTAGACCTCAACCTTATTAAAAATGCATTCTTAAGAAATGCAATAAAAGTGCATGATATTAAGATTGAAGTATTAATAGGCTACAAAGAATAGTTAATGATTAATATTACAAAACAAACAAAAGTGCAAAATACTGTCAATAGTCATGATATTCAACTAGAATTTTTGATAAGAACTGTACTTCTAGACATAGATTTGAGTATGCACATAGTAAATATGTAGCCTAACTGTGAAAAGCTTTATAAACACTGTTTGATGTTATTTAATAAACATCAAACAGTGTTTATTAAATAAAATAATTCTACTTATATGAAGTAACACTTCATAAAAATGTATAAAATGTCCTATGAACTTACCCATAAAAGTAACTTCATAATCATTTTCATCAAAATGTCTGCTACAGATCTGAACATATTAACAAATTTTCTTCCAGTTTTTATCTTTACTTTCTCCCATTTTCTTATTGTGTCATTAGGAAATTTGTGGAATTTCAAACCTGGACATTTGTTATTATTGGCATTATACTGAGGCACACAACAATTAACTGGCATTTCAGTAATATCTAAATAACTAAAACAAGCAATTTTTGAACAATGTAAATACAGTATTACTGACAAAACAGAAAGCTACTTATCCATAAACTCAATACTAGTGCCATGTATTGGCTTTGAAAAGTGTATGCTCTATTATCTTGCTTGCTTTCATTGGACATTTCAAGGGATTTGGTATATGGTAAGGTGATAATACAAAGATTTTATTTTTGTTCTTGAAAATTTCTGTGAGGTATATGCCATTACAGGTTAATCATCCAAAATCGTGGTAATTGAAACTAAATATTTAGTTAACTACACTTTTCTCTTTCAATTTCATGCAAAGTAAATTTTATTTCAGAAAAGGTAGTTTGGTTTCAGATAAAAATTAACTGTAGCATTTATATGTATCTGTTACTGTGAATGACCAATATCTGGTGAATGTCAGCATTCACACAGTCGTTTTGTGTATGTACGAAATATTTGCTAAATATCATTATTTCTCACTTATACCGGCAAATGTCGACATTCAGCATGCACTGATGGTGAATGTTGAATAAAAATATTTTTATTATGTTAAGACAAAAATGCAACTTTTTAATGTCAAAATAGGAGAAAACTTAAGTAACAGCACTTATAAATAAACTGTTGAACCTAAAACGAACAGTACATTCTTAATCAGAAAAGAAAAATAATACACAAAATTACACACACACATATATTATGTGATTAACGGTATATAATCTTATTTATTGCAAAAACTTAAACTGTTATGGCACTTTGAATTGCACAAGAGTCCCTTGCTTTTACAACTGCATTTATTCGTGGAACACTTCTTTTTGCAATGACAGCGTGTATAGCCTTGCCCTCCACTTTTCGAATTAGCTGCAGCTGCTTCTCTCAGCGATATTTCTTGAGAAGAAATCTCATCTATGGAAAGTAACTTTTCTTTACAAATTATGAACTGATTACGGGTATAAAGCTGCTTGAGGGTATCATTTTTGTTTGCTAATTTATAAAAGTCGGAGTCTTCTATTCCAACTACAACCGCCAACACATTTCGGGCATCTGTACGGCCACGGTTGACATCAGGGACTTGTATTCTTACGGTATCACCAATTTGAGCAGAAGGAAACAACGAAGAATTTGGCAATTTAACTATCTGAAAATAAATTTATTTTTCCTGAAATTGAATATAATAAGGTGTAGTTTAATTACAAAATTGGGAGAGCAGTTGTAACTAGTAGTAAACTATATTGAGAGTAGTTAATTAACTACTACACATCTACACTGAAAATATCTCATAAATAGGGGTGAGCTTATTATTATTATTTATTATGGTAGAAATTTGTACATTGTCAGGTATACTCTATCCATGTTCTTCAAATAACATTAAAGTGGTACAAAACACTTATTAACTGATAATTCTAAATGAAATGAAATAAATAAAGGATATAACAGGAGTGAATGAACATATACATAAAAGAGACTAAAATGTCTTCACTTTTGCCATTCCCAAACACCAGGAACAACAGTCTTTCTCAGCAGAGATGCACTACAAAAAAATGTGACTTCTGGTTTGCATAAGATTTTCATATCTGGTTTCATCTATCTAACTCTGTTTTCCAGATTAAGGAAAGATGTACAACAGTGGAAATTTATAGATCTACAGTTTTTGCAAATTGCAGCCCAATAAGAGAAATAAATGTAACATAAGTTTTTATATATTTTAAACTAAACATTTTTTAGCATATTTTATACTTAAAAGTTGAAACATCTGATAAAAATTGAAAATTATAACAATTATGTTTGTTTTTTATAATTAAAGAACTATTTACCTGATTAATTAATAAATTCACTGTTTTTATCACACAAAATTCATAAAACATTAATGAAAAGGTAATTTACTAAGACATGTATCAAAAATGTAATTTGCTACAAAATATTTATTTCTATGTTATTATTTATTTAATTATTTCTTAGCAAAATTGCTATCCATGATTGCAAGTTTTAATTTATTTACTATAAACTATTACAAATACATTTTTATTTTAAAAGATTCCAATTTATACCAATAAATGCTAATAGTTTGATAATTAATAAGTAAATAAGCTGATCTTATAAGTAATTGTATTAGCAATGGAAATAAAACACTATATTTCAAATGATGATATTTTTAAAATTTAAGAAAAATACTGTGATATTTTAACAAGTCTAATTGTGGAACACTTATGGAAGGTCATTGTGGAACATCAGTTGAGAATCATTCGTGTAATGTGGAAACATTACAGAAAATTAATAGGACTGTTGAATCACAGTGGAAAGATGTACATATTTTTGAAATGTTGAGATTAGATAAAAATTTAACAGGAAGCATTAAATTTTTAGACAATCAATAAGAAATGATGTTCACAAATAAAGAAAACAAGATGCTGAATCTTTAAGAAAGTATGTTAATCTACAAAATAGATGTTCATGTTGACTGTCATATTTAATTACAAAAATTTGAATCCTTTTGGCCAGAATTGTTTTATTGTTGAATAGGATAGTGATAAGGTTGGTAAGTGTCAATGAATGTTTCTTTTTCAAAAAATATACTTTTCTGCTGTTTTCAGCTGAAAAGCACCATATGATTCACTTGGCTTACATAGCTGAAGTTTTAAAACATACTCAACCTAAAACTCCTCAATTAAGATACTGCTGTGTGAAATGTAATAACAATTATTGTTTAAGTTTTTGAAGTTCATATATGTACAAAATAACCATTTACTTCATATATTCTCAAACTTTTGAATATTTCAATTATAACTATGGAAAACCAGTTTTCTTTATATTTTTATTACAGGAAAAATATTGTGTTATGTTTGAATAAATATAAATAATATTTTATCTAGCGTTTTATTGGATGTCAACTATGAACATTTCAGGCCCTGAGAATCAACAGTGAATTCACTCAGGTGTAGGCCAAAAGTAGTGTTTATTGCTTACAGCCGTGTATTTTGGGCTGCATAAAAGTTACATTGATCTGAGAAGCCAAAGCTGCTTCTCCTGACTATTAACTATCAGTGTTTGAGAATTAATTGTTGATGCTTATGGCTATTCTGGAAAATTATCCGTGTATCATGTGCTTCTCATGGCAGCTAATATGTTAATAAATTTTTGACTATATACTGATTTTCTAAGAAGGGCATTTCATAATTAGTAGGTTGCAAGTTATTACTTGAATGATAATTTTAATTAAATAAAAATAATCTAATAATCTACACGATTATTACATTTTATAATTCATTTTTAACTTAAAATGGTTCTGTGATGTGTATGACTGATAAAAAGTGTTTTGCTTAGAATTTAATTTAGCATATTGACTTTAAATTTATTTTTAATTTTAAAAAAACATTTTCAAATTTAAGAGTTATGTTATAAGCTATTAACTACCATATTTGCCCACCACACAGACAAGAGAATAATACAACAAGAAAAAATAAAAACATACTCTAATATATTTTAATCTAGTCCATAGATCTTCAGGCTTTAATTTCTTAGAGCAGAATTGTTCAAATATTACAAGAAATCAAAATTAAGAACAAGCATTCTAAAACACATTCAAGTTTGAGATATGTTATAAGCTGTTAATTTTCTTTTTGTATAAACAAATCCTAATGTTTGTATGTGTGAGGGGGCACAATTTTGTTTACCCACTTTGAAGCTTATTAACTCCTGTGCCTTTTGTTGAAAATTTCTGAAATTTTGCAGGGGGGTTTGTGTATTAGAGGGATTGATGCTATTAAATTTTAGTGGTTAAAGGTCAAGAGGTTGGGAGATAGGAGTCATGTCATATCTCGATTTGGATTAGACTTAATGAAGATTTTACTCATTATTAGCATTTACAATTTTTTATAAAACTCATCTCTATCCTCATAATGAAGCTTTTTGCCATTTTATAATTAATGTAAAAAGTTATTTTAATAAAATATAACAAATGGTGCCATACACAATTTAAATTTTTTTGCCAGGAAAGTTAAGCAATTTGTTGCTGGATTTTTTAAAATATGCATAGAAATGAAGACTACTTAAATTGAGCAAGACAATAATTAATTTTTGATATGTAGTTCTTTTAATTTATCATATACTTAAGAATGTAGCAAGGCACACTCAAACTCTACAGTTAAATAGAACTAACTTAAGTTAATATATTTGAATTATTTTAAAACATACCAAAATAAAATTATATTTGCAAGTACAGTCAACCCCCTTATAACACAGTAGATACGTTCCTGTTATTTTGAATCCAGCTTCTAGGAGTCCAGCCAATCACAGCCCGGCACGTATGCCGTTTACGGACTACGGCTGTTTGAAAGGTTTCTTCCATAAGATTAATCGATTCTAGACTAATTCGACTCAACATTTCCAAAATACGTATAATTTTTTTGGGAATAATCCATATAAACTATGCTATAAACAAAAAATTGTAGGATTACTTACTGAGTGTGCATCTTTCGACTACACCGTTGCTTAAGCTTGTTTTCGTCGTGGAGATTGTCATCGAGTGCTTCCTGATAAATTATTGTTTTTTGCGAAAAATTCACTGAACTTTAGAGACATCATTAATATAAATATAATTTTTATGGATGGTAAATAATAAATGGTTTTTGGTAGGTCCGCTGTTCGTTTAAACTCAACGGTTTGTGCAATCCTGTCACAACACGAGTCAGCGATGATGTTTTACCGAATTATAGGAGTTTTTTTTAAGCATGTTTGTACGAATACTGTCGTGATTTTTTCGCCGTGATATAGGAATCTGAACTATAGGAACCCATATTATAGGGGGGGTCGACTGTACTTTCAAAATGAATAAATATTTTCCTAAAGAAGAATTTGTATTTTCATTGAACATACTTGCAAATATTATTTTACTAGTGTTTTAAAATCTAGTGTATTAACATTAGAAGACAGTAATATTTAGAAATCTTAATCTTATAATTTAATGATTAAGCCATTCAATAATATATCATATTCAAAACTAATTTCTGTTATTTTAATATGTATGAAATGTTTTAGATATCTGATATTATCTTAGATATTAAGTAATTTACTGATTTACAGAATTTTAGTTTTTCAAAATATTTTTTAAATAATAATTATAAATAATTTATTGTGAAGTTAAGCCTATTATTACATTTTTTAAAAAATTTTCTAAATACTTTTTGTGTGTAAAAGGTGGTCCTCTACTTTCGTACAATTTGCTATTTTGTACACATTTTGTACTTTTGATTTTTATCAATAGATATGGCAAAACATGCTTACTTTCATGTAATGATTCTTCCCTTCTCATGAAATATTAGTTACTAGTCCTCCCTACCTTTCTGACATTAATCATGTCCATTTTCAGCATTACAGGTTCAGTCTTGAGAAAGAATGTCTTGAGTTAGTGCTTGTGTTGATAAGTTGTGTCTTGTTAGTTTATTTCAGGATGTGTGCTATCACTTCATGTACATTTCTGTTTTGGTGAAAAAGTTTGCCTTTATTAATTAATTCATAGACATGAGTGAAAACAAAAAAAAAAGCAATGTTCATACAAACAAAAAGCAATCAAGGTCTCATAACCTCCATACAGTTGAGACAAAGATGGATGTAATTAGACATTCTGAAAGCGGTGAATCTTTTGCTTCAATCAGTTGTTTGTATAATTTAAGCCAATTGATAATATATATGTTCAATTGTGTAAAACATGAACAAAATTAAAGAATATGTTTAAAATTGTGGAAATATTTCTTCAAAGATTGTTTCAAAAAGACATGGCAGAGTAATGGATAAAATGGAGAAATCTTTGACTTTATGGATTGAAGATCAATATCAAAAAGGCATCCTATTGTGTTTATCAATTATTCAAACTAAGGCTCTTAGTTTGCATGATGATTGGAAGAAATGATTAAAAGAAGATTCTGCTACTGAATTTGTAGCAAGAAAAGGCTGGTTTGACAAATTTAAAATGATGCTGCCTTTACATAATAAATTTACTGTAGAAGCTGCCAGCAAATTTATTTCCACTCTCTCCAATATCATTGAAGATGGAACTTATTCTCCTTGCCAAATCTTCAATGTAGACAAGACAAAATTTATTTTGGAAAAACATGCCACATATATACTTATCAAAGGAAAAATCAGTTGCCCCTTGGCATAAACTTTCTAAAAACAGATTAACATTGCTCTTTGGAGGTAATTTAGCTGGTGATTTTAAATTGAAGCTAATGCTAATTTATCAAACAGAAAATCCCATAGCATTGAAAGAAAATGATAAAAGAATACTTTCAGTCATTTGGAAATTAAATACTAAAGCTTGGGCTACTGATTGGGTTTCAAGATTGGGTTTTACATCATCTTGTACCTTCTGCATGGGAAATATTGTAGTGAAAATAATTTACCATTTAAAGCACTGTTGCTCTTAGACAATGCTCCTGGACATACAAACTCCCTGCAAAATTCATATTCAGAAATTAATGTTGTGTTTCTTCCTCCCGATACCACAAGCAAAATACAACCCATGGGTCAAACAGTGATAGCTACTTTTAAGTGGTATTATATGAGGAGATTAATGAATCAAGCAAACAAGGCAATTGACAAGAAAGGTGGACCAACATTATGAGATTTGAAAAAATTATAATATATGGAATGCAATAAATATTATTGGGGAACTTGTGGACTGGAAGATTCAACAATGTAAGGTTGTTGGAAAAAATATGTCCACAAATGATGAATGATTCTGTGATGGACTTTGAAGAAAGTCCTGAAGTTATCACAATTGAAATAGTCAATATAATGAATGAATTAACATTGAAAATATATATGAGTTAATGCAATCTCACTCAGAACATGTCTAATGAAGAATTGATTAAACTATAATAGATGAATGAAATACAAAATGAAGAAGAACCTGATAATGAACTCATTTTTAAGACTTTGACAATCAAGAATATAAATGCTTCATGCATCTTGACAAATTTTGGACCATTGTGGAAGAATATTATTCCAATGGAGAGCATATATCTCATGTACGAAAAAGCATGTTACAGAAAAAGACACAGCATGTTACAGAATTCTATCAAGAAAAGAAAAAGAATAGTACAATTCAATTATCTCCTGACAAATTTATAAAGAAAACACCAGATACTAATAAAATATAATAAAATAAATATTATTTTATTAGTATCTGGTGTTTTCTTTATAAATAAGTCANAGAGAGAACTAAAGACATGGCATATTGAATGAAATGAAAGAATACAATATAATATAAAAGCTTTGAAACAGCAAATGTTGGTTAGAATCCAAAGCTTTTATATTACATTCTATTCTGTATTTTACCTGAAGATGGTCTTTAAAAAAGATTTTAAAATATTTATAATTAAAAGTGTGTTTTGTGAATTTTGAATATCCACAGTAAGTTTTTATTTGCTCTAATACTAATGGGAATTTGTTTCTTTTTTAACTCCAATATTATAAAATTCTGTGTATTATTAGTAATGGATTAAAATCTATATCTGGTACAAAGTAAAGTCAATAATGTATAAGTGAAAAACAAATTAAAGAAAATAACATTAGTTATATGACACTTAGCTGGGACTGTCAAATAAATATGGAAAACACATAACCGAAGTGTTACTGTAATTAAGAAACCTGCCATAAATATAAAGGCACAACTTGTTATGCAAATAAAAGCTAAACTAATTATCACATAACAAAACCAATTTAATTTTGAGGTAGTTACAACTTACAGATAAACATACTAAAAAATCATGTAATTATATTGTTTAACAACTTAACAATAAATTAATTTAAATCAAAATCACATTTCTTGCTGTCCCAAAAANTTTATTTAAATCTAATGTTGAAATAATGTACAGTAGATTGAAATCATTAACAAAATGTATTAGAATATGGAATTATGACAACTATTAAATGAAGTGGCAGAAGCATGAAACTTTGGATAAAATAGATGCACAAACATCTCTCTGATCACAACATTGTGATTAATGCAAATGCATCAACTATTTCATAAAAATGCTATCAAAAAAGTATTTAGGCAGTAAAACATGTTATATAATGATTAAGAATTCATGTTTCTGAAAAATTAATTAAAATTTCTTCATAAAATACATTGACTTTTAAAAAAATCGTGTGTACATGTAATTTACATATAAAAATATGTTGTACAAGTACTCCTCATATATACATGATTTCACTCTAATATGGTTTGAGAATTCAGGGAATCATCATTACGAAATTTCACAATTTTTCAGTGCCAACTCCATTATTCGATACTACTTTTTTCCTTCAATTAAGTATAAGTGTTGTCTCAAATTTGCCCGTGGATTTTACAGTATTAAAGTTTTTAATTTGTTTTGTGTCTTCTGTCAGGTTTACTTTAATGAAAACAGATAATACAATTTTTTCTTCCTTGTCCTAACTTTCCTATCAACCAAGAATTCTTGACATTGCTTTCATATATTAGCATTTAAGACTGTCACCATGTTTTCATTTTATAGATTAATCTTCGTATTTAGTAAAGTTTACTTAAACATGTTTAGGTAAATGTTATTAAAAATTTTTTTAACCATAGGTAAGTAATCGTTTGTAAAAGTGATAAATGAAATACAGTGGAACCCCGGTTAACGAACATAATCCGTTCCACGAGTCCATTCGTTAACCGAATTGTTCGTAAACCGAAGCAATTTTTCCCATAGAAATTAATGCAAATACAATTAATCCATTCTAGCTGTCAGTATTTTTGTAATTTTATTTGTAAAATGGATTTTCTTTAACGAAAATATAGGAAAACGTGCTCATAAACAGTCGATCTAGGTTAAATTTTCGGAAAAGGAGAAAGATTTGACGGGTATAAAAACATCACATACAATCGTTAAAGTTCTAAAATGACAGATAGCAGAAACAATAGGCTAAATTATGAGCGAAAGGCTTATAGGTTTATCAACAGTCTCTGATCAGAGTTGACGAATGGGTGTCAAATAAACACCTCGGAACAAACCTTTCTCGTAACCTGATCTGGTTTCAGTTTTCACCTGGAGACAAAGAAGAAGAAAATCGGGAAGCAAGGAATGGGACGCAGGACTAATCGTAAGGTGAGATTCAAGGAAGAAATACTATAAAAACCCAGAATCTCAAGGTCAAAACGCAGTTTTCCTAAAAATTCTATGGCGATTAATCTGTGTCGTCTTCATCTGGATTAAGACTGAAGTTGTGCCCACTAAAATTTGTGTTGTGTCTCGCGGACCGCTCCAGTCATTGCAGCTCTGTCACCTCCCATCGCTTCTGTGACCAAGCGAACCCATCTCGTTCGCTCTGGGGTACGACTGATCAGCTTTCACTATCGTAGGACCAGCGATACGCCACTCCTCTGTGTCGAGAGAAAATACTGTAGATAAGCCATTTCCAACTAACTCAAATATGTAAGCATCTTCCCGTTCTAATAAATGATTTTCACTGTAAAATACTTGTCATCTTTGTCTCCTTCGCCACCACCAACGTACGAATGGACCCTAGACCATCACTGACACACGATTAACTGATTTTCCCAAAAAGTCGGCAAGCTTACAAATTTGACACAAAAAGCCGTTAAGTTCGTTATCCGAGACAAAATTTTTGCAAAATAAAAGTTTGTTAACCGATTTGGTCGTTAACCAGGACGTTTGTTAACCGGGGTTCCACTGTACTGCAGTATCTTGGTACTCGAACTGGTCCCAACTTGAACAATTCAGTATTCAAACATAAAATCTGGAGAAAAATTGCTTGTTACTCGACTGAAGAAACAAGTCCCCTAGAACAAATTTTTGATTAATAACGTATTTTTATTTTTTTCATCCATAAAAATAAGAAAATTGAAGGAGTTGGTGATATTTCTGACCAAGATCAACAAAATAGCTCGGAAGATGATGATATTATACTTTATTAAAAGAAAACGCCTTTGTTTAACTAAAATTAATATTAATGCATAATACAGTATTTTTAATTGTGATTTTTATTTAATTATCAATTACTTTAATAAACATATTTCTATTAGTGACAGAAAAGAATAGTATACTTTTACTAACTTTTAGAACATAATGCTATGTTTTGCATTAGTCCATTGTTTTGTATAGTACAGATTTGCATAACATGGCACTTTTTCATAATGTAACTATTGTGTTATACGAGGGATACAATACATTCAACTTAAGAATAAATTGACAACCACTAAATACTAGCTATTAACACTTAGATTAAAAATGGGAGTATCTCTTTTTCAAGCTGATGGACAACTAGTTCACAAAGGGTGTCTGATATTGGGCTGCCCATCAGGACACCTTTACTTTGGAGGTAAATATATCCCTGAAATTGGAAGAATAAATAATAACAAATAATGTCTGCTAACTCCAATATGTTTTGATGATGTTTCTGTGACTCAAAAGTATGTGTAAATAGGAAATTCCAAAGTTTGCAAAATCAAGGTTTGATCTTGATTGAAGGGAAGATGGATTCAAAATCACAGATGGTGATGAGTTCTTCATTGACTAAGGAGATGTTGGCTTATCATTGTAATAGTTCTTCCAAATTGGTTACTGTGCAATTGTAGCCCTTGATTAATGAGGTGATGAATTGGTTGAATATTCTCTTAGTTTTATAGGAGAGTCAGATTTGTCTACCACTGGAAGCAGTTGTTTGAATTTCAGCAAAAGCATAGATACATGGTATAGATGGTGACTGTATGGTGGTCTTATGCATGTGTAACTTGGACACTAGTGGAGTGTTGGTAAACCAGATGATTTTGTTCTGAAGCTTCTCCAAGAAACTTGTAGATGCCATCTTGCGTTCTGTCGGGTTGATATATTTATGTATGCCTTCTGTATATGTTCTTCTTCTCATTAGAACCATGTCCCTGGACTTATCAACTTTAACTATGATGATATTGTTGGTGGATAACCATTTTTTGGAAGCTCAGATGGCTGTCCAAATAGATATATTTGTGGGATGGAGTTGTGTAGTGTGAATGCAGTTTTCCACCTAAAAAATTCCTTGTGGATCTCATCCATTCCAATAATCAGATTTTTGATGTCTGGGAGAAAGGGTTCTAATGTAGATTGTGAAAGATGCAGTGCATAGATAAGGCCATATCTGCTTACCTCCAATAGTTTGGATAGGGGGAGATGTTGTTCCAACAAATAATGCCATTATCACATCTTCTGTGTTCTTTATGCTGTAACTGAGAAAGCCAACAAATCTTCTTAATATGATTTCTTTTCAATGTCACCATGACTGAGTTGGCCAGTTTTAGAACATTTGAATTGATTGTGTAAAGCAGATTTGGGTTTTCACTATAAGTGAAGATTACGTTTTCTAAACATATAAGAAATTTCAACAGAGAGTATTTGTAGTGTCTGACTCGGTGTATAGCTTTTTTAAGGCACCTGTTTCTTACTCTGGACAATAAAGAAGTACATTCTATAGGGAGGTGAATGTTATATTTAGATGTTGGAAATAGGTCTGTCAACTTGCATTGCAGAAGAAAATTCAATTTTGCAGATGTTTGACATAAATGGATGACAAGTTTCCTGTAGGATTTGGCTGGCATAGCCATGAGTAACAATAAATACATACTATGGAAAACTGGATTATGTCCAATGCGTGTAAACATACCAGAAATATCCAGCACAAATTATACTTATTAAAAATAAAAAAACAAACATTTTCGATGATTTTAAAATTGTCATCTTTAGGTTAATGCCAATCAAACATCAATGTGAAAATTCAAACTTCACTTTAAAATGCATGGAGCAATCATTTCATTGATTGGAAGATGCTGATGTCATTTTTCAACAGTAATGATTTGAAGTTATTTTGGTGGCTATTACTGAATAAAGCTCAGTTTCAAAGATTTACTAGTTTTGGGATCAAAAATTAGAACTCATGGAGTTCAAAAATTTACTAGTTTTCAAGACAAGTATAAGTAGATCTCATCAATTAAAATAAGAATTGATGTATAGAACATAAAAGACAACTAAAGATAGGGTGCTAGGATATCTCCAATTTTGCTTGTTTTTAATATTTGATTGCTCTATTCAGAAATTGATTCTACAACCTTATTAATAAGGTTGTAGAATCGATTTCCCCATTTATACACCAATAAATCATCACCCATTTATACATCAATAAATAAATAGATTTATAAAAAATAATTAAAGTTCGATCAGTTTTAGACTCTATTTTCACCTATTATGAAATGTATCTAGTGTTGCCACCTTTTCAAAATCGCTGACCTGGACGGCAAGTGAGGTTTGTTCGAACAGAAGTTCCTAACGCATGCACAATGTCATTTTGCAATGCAAAGAATAACGTGCAGTCATGGCGGTTCTAAATCAGTTACAGTCTGGGACTAGGGAGACTTGGGTAGGAGTAACATAAGTAACTAAATTAAGAAAAACAACTACAGATGACCTAGCTCTATCAGATATTGGAGACGTGTACGATTAATACGTACAAGCAAAAAAGAAAGAAAGAAAGAAAAAAGGTCAAATTCTACTGACATTTCAAACGCCATTGTTAAACTTCTAGGCTCACAGGAAGGCAGTGCTGAAAGTCTGGCGTACACATTTTTGGGTTCAAAACGTCGGTCGCAACCTCTCTATTAGTTCACCCGGACTGTCCAGGTGAAAACCGGACAGGTGGTAACACTAAATGTATCCCTGTATCTTTGGTTGGATTGTAGATAATATGTTGCCTACTAAAGGTGAGATATACATAATATGTATCTTTTATGGTTTCTGGGAAAATTGCAATGCAGATGAATGTGTTGGTGCATAAAAGATATTTCACAAAATTTCTCTTAGTAAGTTTAGACAAAGAAAGCTTTTCCTTTATCATATATTCTCTTTCAACTTAACTTTAAAACCCAGATAACCCATTCGTTAAAATTAGTGGTGATATTCAGCCAGTTCACACAGGTTCGGCCGAACCCGTTGTTAACATTTTCAAAGTTTTCCGAACCCGTTGTTAAACACACACAACATTTCTCGGTGGTTTTGTTTCTTTTAAAAAATATATATTAAAATATACGTATTATACTCTGTAACACTACTAAACTAGAGCCTTATACCCTGTTCGCCTGGTGCAACCTCCATCGACTGTTTCAGTCGAGATTGAAATGGTCGATGGTCGAGGTTCAATCGCAATCGACTCAAGAGAGTGCTTGAAACTATAGATCTAGTCATAAGAGAGATCCCACAATCCCACGCGCATGAGAAAATACAAGATGGCTGTGGAACACGTGTCGGGCTATCAACAGCAAAATAAGAAAGATATTGTATTTCGAGAGACGATGACATCTGTCTATTATTATAATAATATCTAACAATAAAATAAATGATTTAGAAAAGTTTTTCTTGTTTAACTGCTTTCCCTATGTCTTTTTCTGATTAAAAAAAGCCAATTTTTATGTTTATAAAATATTTTGAATGAAAAATATTAAAATATGTACAAAATAAACCATTTTGAACACACTTTTTTATTATTTATCAAAAAAAATATAGTTCTGGCATAAACAATGTTAAATTTTAACTGACTTAATTTTGCGAACNGAGAGTAGTTAATTAACTACTACACATCTACACTGAAAATATCTCATAAATAGGGGTGAGCTTATTATTATTATTTATTATGGTAGAAATTTGTACATTGTCAGGTATACTCTATCCATGTTCTTCAAATAACATTAAAGTGGTACAAAACACTTATTAACTGATAATTCTAAATGAAATGAAATAAATAAAGGATATAACAGGAGTGAATGAACATATACATAAAAGAGACTAAAATGTCTTCACTTTTGCCATTCCCAAACACCAGGAACAACAGTCTTTCTCAGCAGAGATGCACTACAAAAAAATGTGACTTCTGGTTTGCATAAGATTTTCATATCTGGTTTCATCTATCTAACTCTGTTTTCCAGATTAAGGAAAGATGTACAACAGTGGAAATTTATAGATCTACAGTTTTTGCAAATTGCAGCCCAATAAGAGAAATAAATATAACATAAGTAAATGTATAAGTTATTAGTCATTTTTTAATTTAATGGCAAGAAAACAAAANTATTTATCAAAAAAAATATAGTTCTGGCATAAACAATGTTAAATTTTAACTGACTTAATTTTGCAAGCACATCTTTTTTATTTATATGGGTATCTTAAGGTCAGTTTTTGCACTAATGTTGCTAATGCACCATTTGAGCAAAAAAAAATTGTTAAGGAAAAATTTTCTGTTAGCGAACCCTTTGTTAAATATTTCGAATATCACCACTGGTTAAAACCCAATTTTTAAATAATTGAATCATCTCTATATTACATTAATAATCACATGCACACACATTATCTTGTGTCTCAACATTTCAGAACTTTCATGAATATCACATCTTCCTTACATCTTCCAGCAATACTTTATTAGAAACAAATGTTTTTGGCCTAGTTTATGGGCCAGCTTCAGGTTCTATTTCAAATTGCTGGAAGACATAAGGAAGGTGTGGTATTGATGAATGTTATGATAAGTTCCAGATTTGAATGACACATTGCATCTCAGAACTTTCAGAATAAATAATTGGCAGCTTCAGCTTATACTCAGCAACATTACTCTTATACAACATTGACATAGACAAATAATGAGTTTCCTATATTGTTTAACTGGCAAAGTCATGTAGATTAAAAGATACTACAAAACTGGATGAAATTACAATAAAAGCACACACTACTTGTTCTCTGAATTTTGTTCTATGTAAGAATCTATAACTTGATGATGGTTATTAAGACAGTTGAAAACATTTGTTCTTACAATAAATTTGTTCCTTTTAATTGGATTACAGGTATTCGTGTGTGCTTTTATTGTAGCATTCACATGATTTTTGATAAATTTAAATTTAGGTACAGTGTTTGGTTCTTTTTGGATATAATCTAGATTAGTTTCATTTGTATTGAAAAATATATCTAACTAAATATTTACCCTCCAGAATTATTTGATTTAAGTTGTTAACATAAAGCATATTATCAGCAATATTACTATTAATTAAATAAGAAGTCAACTTTCCTCTCAGTTTTGAGGTTAGCCAGAAGCATCTCTCTTGCAGAAGTCTTTCAGGAGCATCTTGTAAATTGATATGTTTAGATCAGGAATGTTACCCAGGTACCCAATTTGTTGAATATTGTTATTTCCAAGGCATTCTTCTTTTATACTTGTCTTATGTACTTTCACATTATTGTCCATGAAAGTCTTATTTCCTTAAAAAGATGCAGGAAACTCCTATCAAACAGATATATGATGATCAGTGAGTCAGCTGAATGTAATCTTTCTCTACATTTGTGTTCTGTTTCCCTAATTTTAGAGAAGTGATTGTGCATTATCCAGACACTTGAAAAGCATTTTGATGATTGAGTCTAAATCATTAGAAAGAGGACTCTGGGTCATTGATTTTGAGTTTAGTTATAATACTAACAGTTTCAGTTACAACAGGCTTTCTTATGGGCATGATGGACTGATAAGTACAATTTTGAAACAGTTGCTCTTGAAACAAAATCATTTTAAATGTTGCAAACTCTAGAAAACATTGGTATGCTAACATTTAGCAAATAATGTTATCATTATTATTTTATTTTTTATACTAGTTTAAGCTTATCCGTGAGTTCTAATTTTTGTGAACAAGATTTCAACTGTTAAAGGAGAAAATAGGTTATTTAGAAATATACAAGTGAAAAGTTCTTTTCCAAACAGCTGTAAGTCACTTTTAAAAAATTTGCATCACTGCACAGTGAGCCAGATTAACAAAACATTTGACAAAATACCAAAAATCAATAAGTCTCATTAACCAATTTTTATAAGCTAATCAATACTACATAAAATGGCACTTCAGTTAGTGAAGTTATTTCGTATACTTCATTTGATACCACTGAATTTTAAGTATTTATCAAAAAGTAAAACTGTTGATAAAGCATGTAAAAAATGTGTACAGAAATAAAATCAGTTTGTGAATTAAATTTTTAACAAGAGTGTTTTTAATAGTTTTAGTTTCAGGTAGGTACTTACTTACCATTACTTACCATACTTGTACTAAAATAAGAATACAAAAATCTCTCTCTCTTTTTTTTTTTGGATAAGTTTTTCTGGCTATATTAAATATGACATCATCTTTACTTTCAGTACTTTCCTTAACAATATAAAAAAGAATACAGTTGAGCACAGTCAAATATTTATACTTTTTAATTTCTTAAAAATTTGTTGAAAAATTCAAGCCGCTAAGGTTTAGCTGCTTGAATTTGCTCATTTTACTTAAAAATTAAATCATTGTTATTACTGCTTGCAGATTCTTTGCAATTCCTGAATTATCTTTATCTATAATTTGGTGTGGACATGGATGTTATAAAGTGAAAACTGTTAAAGTTCGTTAGTAGACAATGCCGTAGCCTTTGATACTGGTGTTTGGTTATATAGGAGATAAAATGCGATTGTATTGAACTATCAAATGGTCTTTCTTTTCATTCTCCTTGGGGTGTGCTATAGCAAGGAGAACCAAGGATGTAGCCAAAAGTTTACTATTAGTGTTCTCAATGAGTCACTTAGAAAACCCATGATTGGTTACTATGTTCTTAAGACAGTCTATCTCAAGTTCCATGTCCACATTGTGGGTGCAGTGGGTATGCACCCTCTTAACAAGTGCCATGAATGCTGTAGTTTTACAGTAGTACGGGTCATGCAAGTTTGCTGGTATATAAATTGGCTCAAATTCCAGCTTGTAGTATACAGTGGTTTGGATATTACCACCTTCCAAATGATTGAGCAGATCTAGGAAATGTACCTCTTTGGTCTCACTTGTCTCATCTGGTCTCACTTGTAGTGTGAGCTGTTACAGATTATTATTTATGCATTGCACAAATGCCTTCAAATGTGATTTGTTCTTCCAGATAATGAGTATGTCATCAATGTACCTTTTATAAAGTGTTATGTTTGGAAGAAATGATCTTCCAAACATTATAAGCCAGATTGAACATCTTGCTCAAACTGGCTTATAATGAACTCACAGCACTCACCCAAGATGAGAATACCTCTCCTTTGTAAGTAAACATTAAATGTAGAGATATTAAGTTATGAAGTCTCCTCTCCAAAATGTATGTAAATGATCTAGTTTTATCCACCACCAGTCTCAGCTGTTGCCTTATCTTGTGCATCTTAGCAAAACTAAAGAGCTTAGTGATATCAGGGGAGTCTATCACCATCCCCTCAAGGCTGAGTACTTTAGTGAGCGTCAATCAGGAAAGTTTAGTAACTATAGTTTGTATTGAATCAACATAAGCCTCCTCCACCCATTCACATTCCATTTTGGAAATAGATATGTACCATTTGATCTACTGTTATCTGAATGGAGTAAGGTCACATTATGGTCACAAAGGCAGTTTATACTTTTTATGTTATACTAAAAGTCCTTTTGGATCTTTGTATCTTTATGACACATCATTCAGAGGACCATTTTCCATCAGAACTCTTTTTGTATGTTCATTAAGCTTTGTAAGATATTTTCCAGATTCAACATTGTGTGTTTGATGTTGCTGCTTATTGGAGTTGGAAAATACACTGGTCCTCTCTTTAAAACTTTCAATAAGAACAGAGGAGAAATGATGTTATCCCATATTACTAGTGGAACACTGACTGTTTGCTTCTTGGGGACTGGTGTGACATAATCTATTGGATTTTCTTCCAATATGTATGCTGTAAATTTCAAGCTAGTGTTTGTTGGATGTATAACCAACTGGTTGGCAATTTCCAATGTGTTACAATCCTTATCAAAAAGAAAGTGCTCATATTTGATCAAGTTCTTGAACTTTGCATGCATGGATGCTGTTCTGATTGCCTTTCTCATGCATAGGTTCTTCACCCTATTGTAAAGGGGATAACTTTCCATAGGTAATGAAATTCAATGAATAGACAATAAACATTAGAAAAGTGATAATTTTGATTATTGCTAGACTAATCTTGAAGTTGATAGTGATTATATATTTAAGATTAATTCATATTATTATATGATTCTAAGTGTGGATTAACTCTTAGAAAATAAATGGAAGAGAACTGAAGATGACGTATGTGTGTGTGGTTTTGGAGAAAAATTATGATGATAGACAAATCATTCATCTAACATTGCAGTGCAGTGCATGACATTCTGAATGTCTGCAGTGCAAAAAGGATTTTTCATATTTTATTAGACAAAGGAAAAGCTATTTGATGAGTTTGTAATTTTTTTTTATTTAAGGCATATTTCTGCTTGTGCTCCACATAAGTATTACATGAGGCTTGTGGCAGTAAGTTAACAAACATGCAACAGGTAGAGATATGTGAGAAAAAATATAAGTAAATATAAAAATCAAATATAAAACATTAATTGATAACATATAAGAACATTATAGGAAAGAATAAAAATTATTGAAGTCTATAAAAACTAGAAAGGATAACTTGGAATTCACAACAAGAACAGTGGGGAATCAGCCATGTTTTTTTCTCCATGCTCTTAAGCTTTCTGCAAAAATGTTCTCTTTCTTCATCAAGCTCTACTTCACAAGGAAGTCAGCTCTCTCATTTCCAAAAATTCCAATTTAATTATAAATTTTTCTGAACTTGACATGTTCTGTAATAAATGAAGGGATGAGAGCAAGTCTGAACATATCAGGAATTTTGGAGATGGTTGGCAATGTGTTTGAAACTATATAACAACAAAGTTTAAACATAACAATTCAGTTTGAAAAATAGTGCTTTAATGATGTATTTGATATCGATGATATTCAATTTCAGTTTCTTCCTCATAAATTACATATTTCCAAGTCAATAGGTGAGAAAACTGCCAGAGTTACTTCGTAACTGATCATTCTATATCCACAGACAATTTGCAACAGTATTCTCCTTTGCATTCTCAACTGGCAGAAGATAATCTTTTTCTTTAAAGCATTGACCCAAACACTATAACCATAAGTGTGGCACTTGTTCGTGTGTAATTAATTACTATAAACAAGGTCACATGCAAAAAAAACTTAAAATTTATTATATACATGAAATATGGTGCAACTGTACAAGTTGAACATGGGAGCGAGAACAGATGCATCTGGAGTGAGATATGAATCCAAAAAGTGTGTGTTGTCATAGGTCAGGTTGCCAGGTCTGACCAGTTCAGGGGTTCCTCCTGGTGGTGGCTGGGATTTATCATCAAAGCTGTCGCCACAATAAGTTACAAAAGGGACAATCCTATTTTTGTAAATCAGTTTAAGAGCATCATACCCAAGTTCAAATTTCATGTTGGCAACACAATATAAGTCAGTGAGCATTTTCTCACATTTAGCAGGAATGTAAGTTATATGGCTCTTCCATTGCAATTTGTGGTCAATAATTACACTCAGGTACTTTATTTCAATTACAAAATTAAGGTTAATTCCTCCAAAATTTAAAGAGAAAGCCTACATTCACTCCTTTTCACAAATCAACACTACTTTTTAGTGGATTGAATTCCAATTTGTGTGTGTGAATCTTTTTCTTGAGAATGAGAAACAAAATCCAGAACATGCTGTGCTCATAAACATAAGCTTGAAATGTCTTTATCTTGTAAGATAAAGACATTTCAAGCTTACAAGTTAAAGACATTGAGGATTGAGTTTGTAATTACAAACTAAAATTTACAGATAATCCAATTCTTCTTTCAAATTGATTTTTGAAATAACTTTACTGTAATCTTTTTAACGGTTACTTTAGCATTTAATATTATTACACTGTATATTATACTTAGGGTTGCCACCTCAGAATTTAGTCTCGCCTGGAGACAGAGAAATAGAAAAAAGCCCATATGCCTACATATACAGTTTTTTTATTTATATAAATCCCATAAAAACAATTAAGTGTTAATCGTGCGTCATTAAAGGTTGATTAAAATCGCGATGAAATTTTTTCGCACGGGTAAAAATTTTTGAATTAAAAAACATCCAAAAATAAAAAAATAAAATTTTTTTTGATGGTCCAACAGACCATTTGTTATATAATGCTATTTAACCTGCTCAAGTCTGACTCTAACTATATACTATAACTTACCATTAATCATCAACCAACACGAACACTGTTTATCAAACTGTCACCTATGTAGCCTATATCATGTACTCTTTCCTGTGACTGTTTTGTCAAGAGCTGTCTATTGAGAGTGACAACTACATAACACGCAGCAGCACTGTGCCTGCGCCAGTTATAGATGTTATGTCTTTAAGCCAACAACCAGCACACTAGTAATTTGGTACACGGGGAAAGAAATATACACGACGGTTTTCATATAATTTTGTACATATTCATTTCAACTTGCACAACCCGGAGAAATATTAATTAACCCTGGAGCCCAGAGATAACTCACTGAATCCTGGAGTCTCCGGGTCAAACCCAGATAGATGGCAACCCTATATGCAAGTGCCATCATTAAGTAGAGCAAAAAGACACCCTTAATTATCTGATTTGAATTAAGAGATGACAAAAAAAAGGAACAAAATATTATGTTGAAAAACCAAAATTGCAAGCTTTAACAGTCCAAGTGTTAATGCTTGTGATATATATTTTATGTATTTAGTGTTGCATGATTAAATCTTGACACATTCTTACTACAGACTTGAGGAGTTTCAAATCTTATCCCTCATTTGTATTGTCAGTCTACTTCTTGAACAAACTATTTTGTTTACTCTGTATATATAAGCTATAAAAACAATGATTTATTTTAATTAAAAAATTTCAGTTGTAATAACATTTTTCCATTTGAATTTTCTGCAAAAATTAGATTTTCTTCAGAAAACAAATCTAAAATTCAACCAATGTCATATCAACCATTTGGTTCTGGACCAAGAAATTGTATTGGAATGAGATTTGCACAATTAGAAGTAAAAATGGCAATTGCCAGAATCATAAAATCATACAAATTAATTACAGAAGAGAAGGTATTGTATAAAATATGAATATTTTTATTAAATAAATATCTGGCTAATGATAATTTACAATTTATGTTTTGTTTCAGGAATTAAAAATAGCATATTCATTTGTGACATCTCATCCTAAGCATGGAGTTAAAATCAAAGCTGTACCTGTCTAAATTGTTTCCAATAGTATACAAAAAAGCAACATTGCTAACAATTGCTGTAAAGATAATTTTTTAAAAATTATTGATAATATATGTAACTATTGTGTAATTGTCAAAAATATTTAATAAATATCAAATCATTAATTAATAAAGCATTTTTATTAAAAAAACAAAATCCAAATATACAAAACTTTTACTTACAGCTTCTTAAAAATAAATTTATATTCATTTATTGTATAAAAACCAGTTCTGCATATCGTAACTTAACATTTTTCAAGTAATAAAAACAATGATATAGAATCTTTTTATATACTGACTTATTTCTTTGATTTTAAAGTATTTCCAATAATTATTATTCTGTCTTATTGATTTCACTGGCAGCTGCATTGTCCATCAACCAATACAACTGGCCATGAGATGGAGAAATTCTAGCAGCTGGGAGAGGATTAGAAGAATCTTCTCTAAATATTTCCTAAAATAAAAATAAAAAAATTGTATATTTAAGATAATATTAAAATATTTAATGAAATATATTTAGTGTTCTTTTTCTAAAAATTTGTTACCTGTACTACATACTACTTATCAATACCTTTTATGCTATCTGCTGCTATGCCATACCAGCACATTCCAGCAGAAAAATAGTCCTGGATATTATTTATTTACAGGATGTCCAGAAAGGATGAGTGCAGTTTAAAAGTAAAATAAATTAAAAATAAAAAATGTTCAAAGAAAGTTTTGTTTTTATTTTCAATCTATGGTTATTGGAAGATTATTTACTAACAATTATGTTATCTAAATGGCATCCATTACACTCCTGACACTCTTCTAATCTTGAACAAAGATTTCTCAGTACATGTTGACACAAAGCCTGAGATACCGATACTATTTCTGCTGTGATATTCTGCTTTAATTGAGTTAATGTCTTTGACTTATTTTTGTACACCCTCTCTTTAAGAAGTCCCTGTAAGAAATAGCCCAGAGGACTCAGGTCTGAACTGCGTGGTGGCCAGTTAACATCACCTCTTCGTGAAATCAGCTTATTGGGAAATAACTCCTTTACAGCTTCAATTGATTCATTTGATGTGTGTCAAGTGGCACCATCATGTTGAAACCATGAATCAATTGAAGTCATAAAGGAATTATTCCCCAAAAAGCTGATTTTACAAAGAGATAATGTTAACTGGCCACCACACAGTCCAGACCTGAATCCTCTGATTTCTTATGGGGACTTCTTAAAGAGAGAGTGTACAAAAATAAGCTGAGGACATTAACTCAATTAAAGCAGAATATCACAGCAGAAATGTCATCGGTATCTCGGGCTTTGTGTCAATGTGTACTGAGAAATCTTCACTCAAGATTAGAAGAGTGCCAGGAGTGTAACAGACGCCATTTAGATAACATAATTTTTAGTAAATGCTTTTCCAATAACCGTAGATTGAAAATAAAAACAAAACTTTCTTTGAACATATTTTTATTTTTAATTTATTTTACTTTTAAATTGCACTCAACCTTTTTGGACACCCTGTAGTTATAATAATAGTTTATTATATTTTTTATTTTAGCTATTAAAAGTATTCTTTTTACCACATAACAGCATTATATTTTATCAGATTTAAACTTTTAAGATTGTTTCATACAGATTACCATTAATCTTTTAAAGGATCCCAATATTCTTAGAACAGAATGTAAATAGTGAAGATATACTAATTAGGTATTAAAACTTAAATTTATATTCCCTTTAAAACAGTATATATATTTTGTTTATATATATATAATATATATACAGAGTGTTTCAATAAAGATAGCTAAACTTTAAGGAAAAACACACCATAAACAAACATTTCTCATTATAGAATAGTTGACTGTGACGTGTTGAGGCACAAACACAGAACATGAAAAAAAAATCTTTAATCTCTACCATAATCAGCATTCTCACAATCTTTAAATGATCTACATTATGGCTGTAACTGAGGAAAAATATTGTCTTGCACAGTTTCCAGTGTAAGCACTCAAATATTTTCTGATCAGGAGCTGACCAATGAGAAAACACTTCATTCATTGCACTTCCATGGCATTACCATTGGCAGCTCTGCACATGAAATGCATATTGACCTTCTCAGCATTGGAATAACAATTCATTTCTTCAGATGTTAAATCTGCAAATGTGTACAAAAAACATGCTTTTATATGCTTGCTAGAAAGTGCTTCCTACTGCCTTTGCTGTTTCAATTTGACCATGTATTCTATGATGAGAAATGCTTGTTTTGGTGTACTTCTCCAACACTTAAAATTTTACCCATCTTTTTTTAAACATCCTGTATATAAAATATAAAAAAATCAAATGTTAATTAATTCATTATTTTCTGCTGAGCACACTTTGGGTTGTTTATATAAAAAAATCACTTTGTAATCAAAATATGGGGAGGAAAAATCAATGACAAAAATTATTTTTAGAATTTTAGAACTTCTCAAATTAACAATGTCAAAACACAGTATGTTGATTTTAAAAAGAATTTTTTGCATTAACATTTTGATTTTTTCAAAATTTTCAGCAATTTCATATATCATCATCTTAAAGAACAATCTAATCTGCAAAATTTTCTATTCTTACATATTTTTTATTTTTAATGACTTTGGTTATCTAATGAATGACATATTCATCATTAATCTGTGCTATTAAACTATACAGTATTTGTATGTTTGACTTTAATATATTTTTATTCATAGATACTAACAAAAAGTATCTTATTCTGTTTATTTTATTTAAAAATTAATGAAATAAAATGTCATTATTTAAGACCATAATCACACATATATTGGCATACTTAAATTAACTCAATGTTGTTTTAATGTTATATTTTACATTGTATGCATAAAGAAAAATTAATGATTTATAAAATTATTTAAAAAAACAATTTATTATTAAAAACTTAATTTTGTGATTAACACTTGTCATACATCACAAACACATTTATATAACAGTAAAAATAGCTTTAATTTACATCTTCAGATGCAAATAGATCAAGATTATAATTATAAGCTCAATAATTATAAGACTTGTATAATTTATTGTATAATATAAACAATAATGTTATTAAAATTAATGAAGAAAATGTAAATTATATACATTTAAAAAATGTTTATAAAAATGCATTTAAACAATCAGCTAATATCAAGACTTAGATACCTTTATAATTTTTGCTTTACTTCCACCTAATG
>NW_019384866.1:226816-235581 GCF_000671375.1 Centruroides sculpturatus
CTTTAAAAAAAAAAAAAAAACAGATATTTATAGGAGATTTATTAAATTGTAAATTTAATATTTTTAAATGCATAATATTTATCTATCCTAAGATAATTGGGATTATAATAATAATAATAATAATAAAGTTTTAGAATATTTACAAATAAAATATATAATGCAATTTGATAAAGTTTAAAAGTTATGAGGAGCCAATTTTTTAGAGTTTATAGATGAAGATAAATAGCAAGATTCAAAAACATTTATTTAAAATACTAATAGAAAATGTCTGTTTTTTCAAAAGTTATATAAGGATAGAGTTGTTATTCTTTAACAATGAAAATTAAAAATTTTTATTTTTTGAAATATGAAAATATATTGTTCTATTTAATATTATACTTGATAAAGACAATATTTATATTAATTGTTTTTTAAATTTCAGAACTGAATTAACAACAGTTTGCCAGAGAATTTGCAGCTATGAGATATTTCATGTATGTTTTTGATGTAGAATTAGAATTTTTAATTATAAACCAAAACAATTAGAAATGATATTAAACTGTACAGTTTGTGAATATTTGTATATTTTGTGATACACAACACATGATAAACCAGATCTCAAATTCAGGTATTATTTCATTTCATATTATTGTGAAAATAAAATTTGTGTAATTTTTTCTCACACTAATAATTTTATAATTTATATAAATGATGATACATAAAAGAAAATTGTGATTTTTTTTTAAATCTTGGTCTTTTTTGATTAAAGTATTTTTTTTAGTATCATAATCAGATTTTCATTATTTGATATTAAATTATATAAAAAAAATTTTAAAAGGTCATTCATAGAGATTTTAGAATGTAAAATATTCAATTTTATAATCTGTGAAAAAATTATCATTTACTTTAAATGAATTAAAGCTTAATTAAATAATATAATTTGTTTTTTGTGATTTTCTTCAAGTAATTACACCTCAATTTATGAACAAATTAGAAAATTTTTGTTATGTAATTTGTTCTTAAGCTGAATTGTAATTATTTTCAAAAAAAATCAACTGAAAATATACTCAAAAATTCCCTTTTTGACAAGAATTTAGATAGAATTCTTAAAATTCATTTATATTTACATTATAAGAAATGTTAATTAATCATGTTATTTTTTTACAATGACTATTATACTGTAACAGTTTAATATAACAATAAGTACAACTTTATTTTAAAATAAGTATTTGTTGTTCCATATTTTTCTGTGTATGATCCACCAAAAATAAATTGCTAGAACAAACATAATACTTTACCCCACCATATAACTTGCACTTATAAAGCAGCCATTGTTCATTGTTGCAACTTTGCAATTACAGTTAAAAATTGGTTTATGAATCACATCACATAACCTGCATCCTTTTCAAATTAAATTTTATGTACACAGATAATCCACAGGTTATATACACGAAAACATGGCACTACATACAATAGAACTCACAAGATAATCTGAAAAATAAAAATTTTCAAGCAGTATGAAAGATCTAGATTTATTTAAGTAAAAAAATAAATAAATAAATGATTGTATTTATTCATTAGCTTAATTTGTAACAAATTTTGGTTTTATATTTTAACCACTATAAGTCTGTTTTTGGTTAGTTTAAAGAGATAAATTGGAGGTTAGTTTGAAAATCATCTGTATTAGTCAGTGTTGTTGATGATTAAGATACATGATGGAATAATTATAATGCTGTAAATGCACTTCTCTTTTCATTGCTATAAAGTGAATTTTGAAAAAAATAATTAAATGCTTTAAAAATATATCTAGCTTAATTGCAATGTTATGCATTATTTATGCAACAACAGCATTGCATTCTGTAATTTTGCTTCATTTTTAAAACTCTACAGTGTATTAGTAAATACATTTTATATCAATTAATATTTAATAAACAAACATCATAACAACAATATTTAAATTGTATACAAATTTTACTTTATTAAATAATTAGTTAAAAACAACAATAATATTTATAAAATTAATCTTCAGTTATTTATTTGATATTTATTTCTATATTTATTTTATTTTATTTAAATTTTGTAATATCAAATTATAAGAAAGTTCAAAATTATGTTAAACCTAAAGGCTATTACAGCACATAGAATTCTTTAGAAAACATTATGTGAATGAAGGAAACAGAATTTCATCACCTGTTGGATGGCCTGCCAATTTAATCCATTAGATCAGGGGTGTCCTGCCCGCAGGCCGCATGCGGCCCAATAAATGTGTAAACAAAACCAACAAATGTTTTAATTTTTTATTATTTATTTATTTCAACGGCATAAACTCAAAAAAAAGTTTCACAAAGTAGTAAACCTTTATTCATATTTTATTTTTGAGTGGAAAGAAAATATTTCAAATACTTGGAGATGTGTGAATGAGGAAAGATTACTAAATAAAGCTGGAGTTGTGACTCAAAAAATTTGACCCAAAAAGTTATAGACCCAAATTTGGGGAAAGGAGAGAAAAGACAAAAGATAAAAAGTAGTGAGAAAGGTTAAATAGATCTTCTGTTATGAAAATATAGGCACTTAAATTTCCAACCTTTCTCACTTCTTTATCTTTTGCCCTTTCTCTCCTTTCTCCGCATTTGGGTCTATAACCCACTGAGTCACAACTCCAGCTTTATTTAGTATTTCTTCCACCGTTGCAAGATTTGGCTACATTGTGCCAAATGTGGCTAAGTTTTTTTTTGACGTAAAAATTATCATTTGGCGCTTAGGCTACTTTTTTGGCTACATATTATTTAAAAATATATTAAAAATGCACTTTAAAATGGTGCTTCGTTGCTTTTTATTCATTACAGATCCAAATAAAACAAATATTTGTGTTTTTCAAATAAATTTTTGTTTGTCTCCTTTATAATAGATGAATTTATCTATTTCTATGTAAAAATGAAAGTGTTTATAGAAATAATTTTTTAAAATATCATTTTTTGTGATAAAGTTTTAATATTTATTATAATCTANTATAACGGTCTGTTATATATATAACAGACCATTTGTTATGTAATGCTATTTAACCTGTTCAAGTCTAACTCTATATACAGTACTATAACTTATCATTAGAGAGGTTGCGACCGACGTTTTCATCGCAAAAACGTGTATGTCGGACGTTCAGCGCCGTTTTCCTAAAGGCCTAGAAGTTTGGCAATGCTGTTTGGGATGTCGAGCATGATTCCATTGACTATCCGAACGCCATTGTCAAACTTTTAGGCTTATAGTAAAGCTGCGCTGAACGTCCGACGTATACATTTTCGCGATGATAACGTCGGCCACAATTTCTCTATTAATCATCGACCAACAAGAACACTGATTATCAAACTATCAGCTATGTACGCTATATCATTTCACTCTTAATTAATTAATAGACGTCTCTTGATAGAACAGTCACAAGAAAGAGTACATCTACAGAGCATGCAGCATCACTGCGCCTATGCCAGTTATAGACGTTATGTCTTTAAGCCAACGACTACTACACTAGTAATTCGGTACACGGGGGAAGAAATATATGTGACGGTTTGCATATAATTTTGTACATATTCATTTCAACTTGCACAACCCGGAGAAATATTAACTAACCCCGGAGCCCGGAGATAACTCACTCAATCCCGGAGTCTCCGGGTCAAACCTGGACAGGTGGCAACCCTAATTATACTAGAGGATCTTCTTACTTACCCACATGTGGCTTTGCCCACTTGTTCAAAAACTTCATGACTTCATCAATTTCTACTGGTTAACTTTAAATAAACTACTGTCACAAATATGTTATTGAGTACAAAAAGTAACAACAAGTTTTTATATAAAAGGAACCTCCACAAACCTTGATATAGAGACTTAGATGTTTCGTAAAGTTCTTACAGTTGGCTTGCACTTTCTTCTTGTATATTTTGTCCCATTCATGGAACAGGGAAGCTCTCAGAGAACCAAGTTTTGGTGTGAGGTAGCACAGACTTCTCTCCAGTATTGACTATAGGCTTTAGGGGTTGAGGTCCTATATGATGACTATTTTATCCATGGGAATTTCAATGTAGTGAAATTCTATCATTTTGATGATTGTGATTGTTCAGTCATGAATAATCATGATGACTCATCATGTCAATCTCTTCAGGGCAGGACATCTTTGTAGACTCATATTCTTGTTCTTTTCAGTAAGAAGCAGAGCTCTTTTGCAACTTTTGTGGATGGATTCATGATTTACACAAAGTTGAAGAGCAATGTTTTGTATCTTTACTGTTGGTTTTTCCTTACGTAATCTCTGATGATATACACATTATAGGTATGTTAACAGTTCTTGGTCTTCCACATCTATGATAGTCCTTGAGTGTGCCCATCTTGTACTGAGCTGTGATCCTGTAAATGGTCATTTATGGAACAGGAAGTAATTTAACAATCTTTGATGATGGATTTCTTGTGTGCAAGTTGATTATCGCAGTATGATACTTTGACATACTTCAACTAAATAACAACAAATGTGTTCATGAACAAGTTATGATCAACAACTTAAGTGTTCAAAAGAATGTTCCAGAATATGGAACTATTTACATTTAAAAAGTTACATTTGTGAAGAAAAATGAAGGTTAAAAAGTTCTCTCAGACTTTGTTGTCTGTGTGTATTGGGTTGATGCTAAAGTTTCTGGAATTTTCTAGAGTTTTATAGTATGACATTTATTTCAAAAACAAAAAATAGTTTATTCAAGCAAATAATTACAAATATATTCAAGCACTTTCTTCCATTGATTGAATAGGTCATGAACTCCTGCTGAATAAAACTTGGGCTGTTTTTACATGGAAAAACTCTGCAAGTGCGATTTTATCATCTCATCATCAGCAATCTGCTTTCCATCCGAGAAGTGTTACATAGAGCATAAGAGATAGTAGTTGGATGGTGCAATGTCTGGGCTGAATGGGGAAGATTAGAGAGAACCTCCCAACTGGGATCAAGCAGCTTCTGCTGGGTAAAAATCTTGTCATGTGTGATCTTGCATTGTCATGAAGAAAGTGCACAATGCTTACTGTGGACAAACTACAGTGGACTGGTCACAACCAAGTTTTTTGTTCATTTCTTGCATGGATTGGCTTCCATCAGCTACTGCCACAGCTTGTATCCAGTAGGACAGAAAACCTTTTTGAGTTGGCTTATCTTTGACTTCACACTGTCAAACTTCAATTTATTGAACCAACTGTAGATTGTAAATTTTGAGATGACATTCCTCCCAAACGATTGCACCATATGGCAAAAGGATTTAGCTGCTTTTAAACCAAACTGATGATTGTGAAGTGCATGTATGAAATTGGTCACAAGAAAGCATTGACAAACTTGACATATTTAAAAAGTTTATATTGCCACTCAGATCTTGTCACTTATTGTTGCGCATCTCAAAACCCTTCATTTACACACCCCACAAGAAACTTCTAAACACCATCTATTGGAGAACATTTTTGAATATTCTACAGAGATATAGAAAATTCCAGAAACTTTTGTATCGACCCAATATATACAGTTGAACCTGTCTATCTTGAATCTCATGGGAACATAAAAAATATTTCAGGTAGACTGGTTTCAGGGTATAGAGATTCCTACACAGTAAACAGTAATAGGTTTGATTGGAAGTATGGTATTTTATTAATACAATAGTACAGTACAGTACATACCTGTATTAGGTATAAATAAACATTTTTGACTTACCTTAAAAGAAATAATTTGTCAGTAGTTTCCGATGCCTGACTTTCTTCAACCAATAAGATGCAAACCAAACTCATAGCTTCAGCCCACCAGTGGCCAAGTGGATAAAACCACTAAACAGTGATAGTTGGTCATAGGTTCACACCTCATCAACAGACTGGTGACACAGGTTTTCTGGGTTTTTTCATGTTTGTAACACCTAAATAGGGAACAGTTTTCCGTAGAAAATCGTCCTGGGAGGCATCTCTCCTCGGCAGAATTTCCCATGTGCCAAGTTGCCATAAACAAATAAACCAAACCAAACTCTTAGCAAATTAGAGAAATGCAGCATTAATCTCAAATATGTATTGTAATGTATTGCAAGAGATGTTTCTCAACTACAGTTTATGCTATCAAAATGTAGTTGCTGAGCTTAGTATTTGTAATTGAGACTTAAATCCATAAATTGAGATATAGAGGTTTTGGGAGAAAAGTATTTGAGATAAACATGTTTAAGATAGACAAGTTCAACTGTATATATATTTATATTTTCTTGTGACTGGAAAATGTTCATGACAGTTTTAAGCTAAATATTTTATATGTATAGAATATATATTAATTATTTGATAAATAAATATAGAAATAATAAAAAATTTTGAACATCTGGTGATAATTTTTATTTTTGACAATTGATACAGTTTAGGTTCCATCTCAAATATTCTATTTTTTCTACTCTGCTTTCTACACATAACTATAAAATATGAATAACTAATGGAAATTAAGAAAACCTCATTGCATTAAGATGTGATACAAGCAGACTAAAAAGCACCCATTAAAAATAAGTGAACTTAATGTGTTAATATAAAAGACTAGTAGAAAATGGTTACTTAGGCTGTCCTTCTAGTTGATTTTTTTTTATATATATAAAACAACACTATAGTGATAGCAGAAGAAAAAGATCATTGCCAACAGTTACAACTTTTAAAGTACATTTTATGTCATAATGTAAATAATAACAAAAGGCCATCATTTGTTTATTATACCTTTATTTTTTTCCCAAATTAAAGCAATGTTGTTATTCTATTTTATGATATCTCATTTGATATTTTGATATCTTTATGATATCTCACATTGCAAATTTAATTTTAATTTCAAAGTATAGATTTAAGAAAAAGTGTTACAGTTTCTTATCATAGATATTTTTAACATAGAAAAACATAATGTATAATTTTTGTATAAATACATATAAAACTAAAGTCAATAATCAAACAATACAACCAGATTCCTATTGGACTATAATCTGGCTAATTAATTTTTAAGATACTAAGTAATTTGAGCTAGAGTTATGTGGTTAAGCTTCTATGTCATGTTAAATTTAATCATCAGAAATAAATTAACCAATAGAAAATTTAACTATATTGGTCATTCACTAATATGATGTTGGAAAAAACAGAAAACATTTATTGTCAAAGAAACATTTACAAAACATTCAGAAAATGCAATCCGTGATCATTCCAATCTCGAGCATTCTTACTATTTTATTTTTTATTATTAAACTAAACAACATCTAAAGGAGTGCCACCTGAACATATTCTAATAATTCATAATGTAAGGTTAAATCTTCTGCTGATTTTAAATTAAATAAATAATTGGTCTGGAAGTGAAGATCGGGAGGAAGTCCAGCACATCTGCACAATAAGCAAATGTTGCAGGTTTAAGTCCTGTGCTGGGCTGATATTTTCTTTCAAATAATTTTAAATTAAATTTATTTATTTCTAATTAAATTTAACATGAGTAGCAGCTAAACCACTTAGTATCTTAATAATTAATTAGCTATACTGTAGCTTGAATCCAGTTGTATCATTTGATTTATTGATATTATTTTTGTTTGCTACAAATCTTTAATAATATGAAATAATAGAAAACATACTAATTTTATAATATAATAGTTTTTAGCATGAAAAGTACAGGGTGATCACAAAAAGTGTTTGATTTCCAACAGATATAGAATATGACTTCATTGGAATATTCTTACACATTGATGGCTACAGTTGCATCAACTCAGTTTCATATGGTATCAGTTGATGTCTGCCTCACTCATTACTCAGCAAACATCTATTTGATCATCTAGTCTTGCAGGTAGCTTTTAGACCAATTGCAGCTTTTAAGAGTGAAACCACAAGAATTTGTGCAAGATCTTGTTTACTATGCTTTATGGGATGTGTAACTTTTGGCTAGCTTTGCATGTTGGCTTCTTGGTACCACAAAAAGGTTTCTCTGGCATGATCAACAACTTGCTTCGAGACCAATGTTCTGCCTGAATGTTCCTTTCTCAATGAAATTGTTGTACCACTTCAAAATGGACATGTTAGTAAGCAAATCCACATTAAATTTGCATTTGGAAGCATGCTGCATAGTCACAACACTATATTTTAACAAATTCCAACATGTCCCAGTTGCATTGATGTGGAGTGAGTGCAATCTTGGATTTCACTGCCCCTCTGGTGGTGGGAGGAGAGTGCAGAAATTCTGTAGAGGAAAGAAGAGATTTTTTGAGTTACTGTATCTGTGGTCACTATATTTATAAACATATCCCAATAAATTTTGACTTTATAACTACTTGAGTTAAGGAGTGTTTTGTGCACAAGGTGTATAATAAAATAAATATTGATTATTTAACAAGAAAGCATGTTCATTGTAAATTCATACTTTTCTGGACTTAAAACAAATAATAATAATAATAAGTATTCATATAGATACAAAATAAATAGTAAGGAATAACTCACTATATGCTAGATTTAATTTTTTAAATTTTTAAATAATTTTAGTAATTTATCTTAAAAGCATAATTAATGTACTGTATACTATAAATGCAAATCAATTGCTTTTTTTTAAGAGAAAGTAAGTTAAATTTCTGTGAAAGTCTGGTTATTTTTTTATAAATCATTATATATATATATAGAAGTCAAGTACTTCTTAGATTTGCTGACTTAGATATATCTACAGTTAATATTTCACAAAAAATGAATGACATTACTTTTTTAAATATATATCTATATAAAAATAAACATATTTATTTTTT
>NW_019384866.1:235803-259559 GCF_000671375.1 Centruroides sculpturatus
CTTTAAAAAAAAAAAAAAAACAGATATTTATAGGAGATTTATTAAATTGTAAATTTAATATTTTTAAATGCATAATATTTATCTATCCTAAGATAATTGGGATTATAATAATAATAATAATAATAAAGTTTTAGAATATTTACAAATAAAATATATAATGCAATTTGATAAAGTTTAAAAGTTATGAGGAGCCAATTTTTTAGAGTTTATAGATGAAGATAAATAGCAAGATTCAAAAACATTTATTTAAAATACTAATAGAAAATGTCTGTTTTTTCAAAAGTTATATAAGGATAGAGTTGTTATTCTTTAACAATGAAAATTAAAAATTTTTATTTTTTGAAATATGAAAATATATTGTTCTATTTAATATTATACTTGATAAAGACAATATTTATATTAATTGTTTTTTAAATTTCAGAACTGAATTAACAACAGTTTGCCAGAGAATTTGCAGCTATGAGATATTTCATGTATGTTTTTGATGTAGAATTAGAATTTTTAATTATAAACCAAAACAATTAGAAATGATATTAAACTGTACAGTTTGTGAATATTTGTATATTTTGTGATACACAACACATGATAAACCAGATCTCAAATTCAGGTATTATTTCATTTCATATTATTGTGAAAATAAAATTTGTGTAATTTTTTCTCACACTAATAATTTTATAATTTATATAAATGATGATACATAAAAGAAAATTGTGATTTTTTTTTAAATCTTGGTCTTTTTTGATTAAAGTATTTTTTTTAGTATCATAATCAGATTTTCATTATTTGATATTAAATTATATAAAAAAAATTTTAAAAGGTCATTCATAGAGATTTTAGAATGTAAAATATTCAATTTTATAATCTGTGAAAAAATTATCATTTACTTTAAATGAATTAAAGCTTAATTAAATAATATAATTTGTTTTTTGTGATTTTCTTCAAGTAATTACACCTCAATTTATGAACAAATTAGAAAATTTTTGTTATGTAATTTGTTCTTAAGCTGAATTGTAATTATTTTCAAAAAAAATCAACTGAAAATATACTCAAAAATTCCCTTTTTGACAAGAATTTAGATAGAATTCTTAAAATTCATTTATATTTACATTATAAGAAATGTTAATTAATCATGTTATTTTTTTACAATGACTATTATACTGTAACAGTTTAATATAACAATAAGTACAACTTTATTTTAAAATAAGTATTTGTTGTTCCATATTTTTCTGTGTATGATCCACCAAAAATAAATTGCTAGAACAAACATAATACTTTACCCCACCATATAACTTGCACTTATAAAGCAGCCATTGTTCATTGTTGCAACTTTGCAATTACAGTTAAAAATTGGTTTATGAATCACATCACATAACCTGCATCCTTTTCAAATTAAATTTTATGTACACAGATAATCCACAGGTTATATACACGAAAACATGGCACTACATACAATAGAACTCACAAGATAATCTGAAAAATAAAAATTTTCAAGCAGTATGAAAGATCTAGATTTATTTAAGTAAAAAAATAAATAAATAAATGATTGTATTTATTCATTAGCTTAATTTGTAACAAATTTTGGTTTTATATTTTAACCACTATAAGTCTGTTTTTGGTTAGTTTAAAGAGATAAATTGGAGGTTAGTTTGAAAATCATCTGTATTAGTCAGTGTTGTTGATGATTAAGATACATGATGGAATAATTATAATGCTGTAAATGCACTTCTCTTTTCATTGCTATAAAGTGAATTTTGAAAAAAATAATTAAATGCTTTAAAAATATATCTAGCTTAATTGCAATGTTATGCATTATTTATGCAACAACAGCATTGCATTCTGTAATTTTGCTTCATTTTTAAAACTCTACAGTGTATTAGTAAATACATTTTATATCAATTAATATTTAATAAACAAACATCATAACAACAATATTTAAATTGTATACAAATTTTACTTTATTAAATAATTAGTTAAAAACAACAATAATATTTATAAAATTAATCTTCAGTTATTTATTTGATATTTATTTCTATATTTATTTTATTTTATTTAAATTTTGTAATATCAAATTATAAGAAAGTTCAAAATTATGTTAAACCTAAAGGCTATTACAGCACATAGAATTCTTTAGAAAACATTATGTGAATGAAGGAAACAGAATTTCATCACCTGTTGGATGGCCTGCCAATTTAATCCATTAGATCAGGGGTGTCCTGCCCGCAGGCCGCATGCGGCCCAATAAATGTGTAAACAAAACCAACAAATGTTTTAATTTTTTATTATTTATTTATTTCAACGGCATAAACTCAAAAAAAAGTTTCACAAAGTAGTAAACCTTTATTCATATTTTATTTTGAGTGGAAAGGAAATATTTCAAATACTTGGAGATGTGTGAATGAGGAAAGATTACTAAATAAAGCTGGAGTTGTGACTCAAAAAATTTGACCCAAAAAGTTATAGACCCAAATTTGGGGAAAGGAGAGAAAAGACAAAAGATAAAAAGTAGTGAGAAAGGTTAAATAGATCTTCTGTTATGAAAATATAGGCACTTAAATTTCCAACCTTTCTCACTTCTTTATCTTTTGCCCTTTCTCTCCTTTCTCCGCATTTGGGTCTATAACCCACTGAGTCACAACTCCAGCTTTATTTAGTATTTCTTCCACCGTTGCAAGATTTGGCTACATTGTGCCAAATGTGGCTAAGTTTTTTTTTGACGTAAAAATTATCATTTGGCGCTTAGGCTACTTTTTTGGCTACATATTATTTAAAAATATATTAAAAATGCACTTTAAAATGGTGCTTCGTTGCTTTTTATTCATTACAGATCCAAATAAAACAAATATTTGTGTTTTTCAAATAAATTTTTGTTTGTCTCCTTTATAATAGATGAATTTATCTATTTCTATGTAAAAATGAAAGTGTTTATAGAAATAATTTTTTAAAATATCATTTTTTGTGATAAAGTTTTAATATTTATTATAATCTATACATGTTAGTCTTTAATTATACTTGTATATTCAGCCACAAGGATATATTATATATACTTGTGGCCCAAAACTCTGACTTCTTCCAATGCGGCCCAAGAGAAACAAAAAGATTGGACACCCCTGCATCAGATCTTTACTATTTAAGGAAACACATTTTTCATTGAATAGAGTTTATTTTTGTACAGCAAATAAATATTTTGGTGATTGACTTTCATCTTTATTATTAGTTTGTAACATATTAAAATTATTTTTTTACTTTTATTTTAACATTTATTTATCTAATAATAATAAAAACAGAAAGAAAAGAAATACAAATAAAAATATTGTTATTTGGTAGCTATTTTGTATTTTCAACACTACAAAGTTTATTTCATTTTACTTTGAATATTTGAGACAAAATTATTTCACTTATTTTATAATTAACTGCTTACTAAAATTTTGTTTTATTTCTGCATTTGAAGTAGTACCTGTAAATTGCATACTGGTAAAGGATTGCTTTGAATGGCTACTCTGTAGGTGCAGAATATATAGTGGTGCAAATTATATATATGAAGGTTTTTCTTGTTCTAGCAATTTTCTGTGGATTATTTGCACAAAATTACAGTAAATATGATTACAGTGGAAATTTTGATTTTATTGATTCTGATATTAAAAAAAATAAATAAATAAAGCAAAACTCAAGATATACATTTTAAAATTGTTTTAATTATAATTATTATTAACTAGCATGTTTTGGGACATGTTAATTATGATATATTAAGAGACTGAAATGTCATGTTTGAGAACAGTAAGTGGGTTCTACTACATATGAATACAGAAGTTTTTATTCATGTTTTTATTTATATACTACTGATCAAAATGGGATATAATTTAACTAATGATTTTGTTGTAGTCAAAATGTTGCTTGCTTACACAATTGAGTATAAGTAATCTATATGCACAAAATAATTTCCAAAGATGTAATTATTCACAAGATAGATATTTTTAGATATATATAACAACTTAACGAAACAAAACTTTTTTATGTTTATTATTTATTTTTGAACATATGAGTTAATTTTTCAGAATTGAAGTGTTTTCAAAACAGTTTTCTAGGCTTTGAAAATATTGAAAAGATAAAATCAGATTATAAAAATTTATAACTAAATGCAAAGAACTAAAAAAATATTTAAAAATTTTTTTATTTCAAAATTTGAGTGGTAACATACTATATGTTTACATTTAAATTTCTGAATGTATTCTTTCTACTACTATAGAATTATAAACCAAAACAATTAGAAATGATATTAAACTGTACAGTTTGTGAATATTTGTATATTTTGTGATACACAACACATGATAAACCAGATCTCAAATTCAGGTATTATTTCATTTCATATTATTGTGAAAATAAAATTTGTGTAATTTTTTCTCACACTAATAATTTTATAATTTATATAAATGATGATACATAAAAGAAAATTGTGATTTTTTTTTAAATCTTGGTCTTNTTTCAAAATTTGAGTGGTAACATACTATATGTTTACATTTAAATTTCTGAATGTATTCTTTCTACTACTATAGATTGGTAAAATGTTTAGAACCATACTCCTGCATTTTAGTAAAAAACTTTTTACTGTTTGATTTGTATTTTTAGTTCTTTTAGATATATAGTGGAACCTCGGTATAAGACCTTAATCTGTTCCTGATGTTTGGACTTATACTGGATAGGACGTATACCAAACCAACCATTCCCATAAGAAGTAATGTAAAAATGATTAATCCGTTCTCATGTAAAAAAATATGGCTGTCTCTAAACACCTCGCTTTCCTGGCTAGTTCCTGCTTGATTTTTCATGAGATTATCATGTATCTTTTTAGGTTTCTTGCAAATAATTGCTTCTGATACAATGTCACCAGCACACTGTTTTTCAGTTATCCAAAGCAAAACAATTTCTCAACATGATCTAATGTCTTTGAATAATCTCTGTTTAGAAATTGATTTAACTCCTTTCACAACATTAGCAGATTTAATAATGTCTTTATTTTTCATGATTGCCGATATCGTCGTTCTTGGAATACGGTATGCAACAGTTAAATCTCAAACACACATGCCACCTTCATATTTCTTAACAATCTTTTTTTTCAGTTCCATTGTGATTCTAGTCATTTTTTTAGTTTTCTGTTGCTTTTCATTTGCCTTTTTGCAATTCATGATTAATAAAAATAATAAAACCGTGGCACCGCGAACGTCTAGTCTGGTCTAGTACACCGATAGTGCTACTTGTTCATAGATGGCGCATATAATTGAATTAAGTTGTATACCAAGCAAAATTTGTTTCGTCCAAACAGGACGTATACCAAGGTACCACTGTATAAAGCGTGAGCAAGCGATCTGAATTATCTAGATCAGTGGTTCTCAACCTTTTTTGTTGATGTACCCCATTTTCCCATTAGTTGTTTCTAAAGAACCCCTTATATTTTGGTATGTAAATTTTATAATTACTGCATTAGATGTATACAGCCCTTACAACTGAGCGCCATAAAAAAACTAACTATAACTAAAAGTGAATTACTTATTTTACGTAAATAATAATAAATTTAATCAGGTACATACATTTATTTATTATTATTTGACAAGTATATTATATAAAATCACAGAAGTCATTTCAATACATGCATAAATTACATTTCCTAAAAATAAATAACTATAATTAACAATAAAGAAAATTTAAATTATTCTACAATAATTTCTAACAAAATTTAATGGGATATTTGTTGCAATAAATCTTCAGCAATTTTTTCAAAATTTGGTTCCCACGTTGTTAAATAGAGATTATAATTGTGTACTGACATTGAAAGTAATGGCTGCGAATTTATAATGCGCAGAACAATACATGAATCTTTCAATTTTTGTAACAAATGTAACGTCTAAATTTGCTAAATATCAAGTAATGCGCGCATGCAGTGACACGTATTTCATGGTGGGGTACGATCCAGGCCTCATTATTCCTAATACTAGTAGTCCAGTAAAAATACGAAAAGCCCCAATCTTATCGAGCAATAATTATAGAGTATTTAGCATAAAGAGGATGAAGACTCGGGACTACTCATTGGTATTGCGCGAGTATGAAGAAGAGTAGAGAAAAGGTAATTAAGGGAAGAGGCGAAGGGAAAAAGTAAAGCAAGATAGGAAAGGGGATGAAAAGTATAATTATAGAAAAAATAATTTTTCTCTATTCTAAAATTAATGCTCGGTTAAACTGTAATTTTACTAGACTACGAGTTCACTCAGCACTAACGGCACAAATAGACAGGCAAATCAAATGGGCAAACAAGTTGTTTAGACTGTTAAAAGGGAAATTGGTGTTCACACTGGGATATTTTAAAGCAAATTTTTGTTGTTTCTTGTGTTAATAATTTACAGCAAATTGATTAACATACGCCATTTTATAATGAAAGTTAGATGTACCCCTTCGATTTACTCTCATACCCCTAGGGGTACATGTACCCCCGGTTGAGAACCACTGATCTAGATAATTGTCCAACAATACATATAAATTTATATTTTATTCACAAGTATCACTTCTATCTTTGTTTGATATTGTATAAAGTAAATTTTATAATAGACAGATCAGAAGTTAGTTTAATATCTGAAAAAGTTTTAGAATTTTAATTGTAAAATTATTTATGTTCTTTGAAAATTGGTAATAAGTTGAATATATATTTGTGTTAGTTGATCAAAATACAAAAATTATAGTTTAAATTGTTGCTCCAAAAAGTTTTTAATTTATCTTCTTGATTTTGTTTTAATAAAGATATTTCAAATATTGGGTTATTTGAAAAGTTTATAGTGAATTTTTTGTAGAGAAGATAAGTAAATATTTTAAAATATTACATTTTATGTCTAGTCAATGATGTATTTATTATTGTTTTTAATGATCTCTCACCATTTATTTGGCAGCTTCATAATTCCATCTTAAAAGAACTTTTGCATTTTTTGAGCAAAAACTGCTCTACGTTGTTTTTGCAGGCCTCCAGATTTTAAACGTTATTTTGCATGGCCTGGAATGCACACTGATGGTGCATGGTAGGCTGATGAATATGATGGGTGAGATGAAATATTTCAACTATATTCCAATAATTTTTGTTGTATTTTCAAAGAAACGGATGGTCTGGGGCATTGTTATGGTTGTATAATGTCCTTTCTGTTGGCCATTTCTGGACATTTATTTTATATTGCAATCTTCAGTCAGTCCAGTTGAGAACAGTACTTATCAGAATTGATTGATTGGTTTTGTAGAAGCTCACATTACACAATTTCCTTTCAGTCCTGACACATAGCATGATCTTTTTTGGATAAACACAGATTTTGAAGTGATTAATGGTGGTTTAGTTTTCTTGTCCCATGATCATTTTTGGCTAATGTTATAAATGAACAACTCTCATCACTTACAAGCATTTGTTTCAAAAATGGCTCAGAATATTTCTTTTAGAAGTGAATTACAGAGATAAATCCAATAAGTTCTTTCTGGTCAAATCATGTGGTATTTAAACATCAAAGTCATTCACATAAAGCAATATGTTATAGAATCAATAAACTTGCCAATAGAACAAACCAATATCCACAGATGTACAGTAATAGGCAAAGTTATGGCTACTCCATTCTTCCATTTGCTAGAATTAACAATATTACTTTATGCATTAGACAGCTTAGTATGATCATGCAGCTTTTAAGATTGTCCAAAGAAAAACGGAAAGAAAAAGATTTACTGGGTATTTATATTGTCTAATTAACCAAATCAGAGCAATAATTTCTATTATGTTGGTTCCACTTACCAATATTTAAGACAATGCATGGTCAAACATTACAATCTGTTTATAGAAATACACAATCTGAAATGGTTTTAATGGAATCAACTTTGTATAAAGAAGTCCAAGTCGGCTGGAAATTGTTAGGAATGGTTAGACACAAGCTTCATCAGGTTAATAGAACAGTTCTACATCTGTCTCTTACATGTTCACTTAACTTAACTTAATTCATGCCTGAGAGGGTCAGTTTTAAATACCCAGAATCTCTCTGTGCTTGTAAATACAACTTTAAAGTTCATTTAAGCTCCTTCAGTCTGATGTACTTTCTTTTTTACTTGTGCCAAATGATTTCCACTGCATTATGTCTAGGACTTGATTTCAAGGTGTAAGAAAACTAAAAAAAAGAAAGGAAACGATGCAAAAAAAAATCTGGAAAATTGACAAAAAATGTTCATTTAACAAAAAAAAAGTTATAGTTAATAAAAATTAAACAGTACTAATTGCAGAAAATTCCAAAATAATTTACTAAGGTACACAGTTTATTTTTCAATTGAATACAAAATTGTTGTAGTACACCACAAGCATGTGTTCAGTGTTGCTAAATGTAAGGCTTTCTCTATTAGGTTGAAGGAAATTTTTGTGAACTGAAAGTGATCTTTTTACATCCACTGAAGTGAATGTTTCATATTTTGTTTTCACTCAATTCAAAGTCAGGGCATCATTCATTTCTGGTAAATGCATCAGTGTCAGATAGTTGGTAATACTTGCTTCTAATTCATCTTTTGCAAACCCTTATAATTTTTCTCAAGTTTCACAGAAGATTTTCTACTGTTTCTGTGTTGACAAATTTAGTTCTACCAATTGAGTTATTGAAGTACACAAAAATTTGTATTTGTGCACAGCTAACAACTTATCATCTAAATCTTTATCAAGAATTAGTTTCTTTACTTTCAAAACTGCCGCAGATCTAGATGAATTCAACTAGTTGATAAAATCAGTTATTTTGGTAAAGTTTTACAACAGAAAGCACCTACTGCTAAGTTCCCCATCCTGTAATTATAGGTTCAGGAGGAAGCTTTAAATTTGTTATTTCCCTGTACAACTAGAATGATGAGATGGACATTTTAAAAGGTTTTTTTTCCATCTCTGATATAAAGTCATTGGCTTTCTTGTATTCAGCATGAATGGATTTATAAACTTGGTGTAGGGCATGTTTGATGCAAGTAACATGTTTAAGTTTGGGGTACATCGTTTTTAGGTTTAAACATACTGAAGTCATGTATGAAGCTTGCTCTGTTACCACTTTCCACACGAGATCATACTTTATTCCATCTGGCCAGATCATTGAATAGACATCATTGAAACTTTGCATGATGGACAAGGCATTTGTTTTTGGTACAGTAGTTTGTACATTTTGATGAGCATTGGAGTAACTGGATTGCCTGTTATCCCAAGCCACAAGTATGTTTAAAATGAATCATTTTTTGTTATCCATGTCTTTGTCTATAATGAAATAAACAGAATTATCAGCAACAATACAAATGAGTTTTTCATGGACTTGTAAATTGGTTTTTTATATAACTTTTTTGTAATGTACTTTCTTCAGGCATTGGTCTGTTTTGTATCTTTTTCCAGAAAATTCTTCAATAATGAGTGGTTTATTTTATATGGTGGCATTCCTGATTGCAGAAAAGCTGTTACAAGATCTTGCTATAATTCATTTCCTGGTTGATTGGCATCATTTAGTGGATTTTCTATAAAATCTTACTGTTTAGATGACCTGTGTAGCTGCTTATAACATTTATATTTCAATTTCTCCACATGTTGTTTCACTCAAGATGACAAATGCTTATCATCAACTAACAAAACTAAATCACATACATTATATTGAAGTATACTTCTGTCAGTTTCAGTACCTTCAGTTTGAAGGAATTTGCCAATTCATACAGTTTAAATCTTTGCACTTTCAGCATTACAAAACAGCAGAAAAAAATGTTAGAAATGTAACCTGTAGGTTTGCGACTCTGATGTCATTATTGTAAATCACAAATATTAAAGTGCTAAATTATTACTTTATATTTAATAAATAAATTTATACTGTTTTTCCATAAAAATAAAAAATAGCTGTTATGAATGAAGATAAGAAAAAATCTAGGAAAAGGGAAAATGCTGCTAAATCATTAAAAAAATGAAAAAGGTGCAAACAAATTTAGCTTATTTATTACATAAATATGAAATAAATGCAACTGAAGTGTTTCTGATCTCTCCCCTAAACTCTCAGAAGTGCTACACCTTAAAATCCAAGCTTTAATTATGTCTGATGTCTTTATACCTTTGCTCACATGCCATCACTCTTGTTTGTCTTTTAGTGCTAGTAAAACATTTCTTAAAGCATTTTCCAAGACTTGTAAATTCATAAGAAATTTGTTTTAAAGATTCATATACTTTAAAAAGATTTTTTAAATTAATACATTTAAAAGTAAGTTTTTTTTATTTAAGAGAGTTCTAAAAATAGTAAATGATTAAGATCTGCAATCATTCAAAAATTGTTTTATCTGATGCTCTTGTGTAATTGTTGTCATTTCTTTTTCAAATTTTTGAACTGAAGCTGTTCTCAAAGTTGAAGAAAAAATATTTCTCAATAAACAGAACTTTTGGTATTCTTAAAAAAGCATTTATTTTCTCTTTATCATTATGGTGCCAAGTTATCAAGACAAGCTTAATAAAGCTTCTTCAAATGGTCAAATTAATGTTAATGTTAAAATTTATATCAACATTTTAAAATTTGTTTTTGTTTTGCCTGAAGAAGAAATTCCATAGTTGTTTGTCTAGTCTATAGTCTATTCAATTTGTTGAAAGTGCTTGCAAGATATTTTGTGTTTATTTTTGGTGCATGCAATGTTTTTCTACTTGCCTCACTTGGAAGCTTTAAAGCTGGTTTAATTTGTTGACTGTGTGACAAATATTCATTTTCTAACTCCTTTTACATTTTCGATTTCTTATGATTCTAATTTGAAGGTTGATGATGTCTTTTTTAAATTTTGCATTCTCAGCTCCAAAGAGGTGAGAGTGAAATGACTGCTCATCTGCCATTTTCTATGCACATGCAGTTGATAAATTGGAATCATTTTTCACAGTAACCAGTCAGATTTTTTTAATAGTAAATATATTTTGCAGTCCACAATTTATTATAAAAAACTCAATTTGGCTATTTGACACTTGCAACATTATTCAATGCAAGCCTTCATTACAGAATCTAAAAAATTGAAACATATTTCCTGAAAATATTAAACACTTATTTCCTTGTGCTACTATTTGAAATAACTGCTCATGTTGGGTCAATAGGCACTGATGTCAGAATTATTATTAAAATTGAATATACAAAAATAACGATTTTTTTTAAATGATTAAACCAAGTTCTAAAGTTTTGAATACAATGCTTTTTGAATATTGTTGCAATAGATATTTGAAACAGACTGTATACTTACAACTTTAGTCTGAAGAACTGTTATGAGTAAAAGTTTGGTTTATTTTTGACTCTACCATGTATTGTTTTAGATATGTAAACAATACATGTTTTAGACAATAACTATTATATACAGTTTAACAAAAAAAAATTTAACTATAATCTTTGTATACACAATTGAACATAGTTTACAGTATCTCTTGTGTAACATGGTAGTTACATTCAGAAAAAGTGCCATGTTATGGGAACCCATGCTATACAAAACAAAGGACTAGTGCAAAACATAGAGTTAGGTTCCAAAAGTTAACAAAAGTATACTATTCATTTTTGTTACTAAGAGAAATATGTTTATTAAAGCAATCAATAATTTATTTCTAATCAATAATTAACTAACAATCACAATTAAAAGTGCTACATGACACGTTAATATTAATTTTAGTTAAACAAAGGTGTTTTTTTTTACAAGGTATCATTGTCATCTCAGCTTTTTTGTTGATCTTGATCAGAAATATCAGCAACAACAACTTTTTTTACTTTTATCATAAAGTTTATGGGTGACAAAATAAAAATATGTTGTTAGTCAAAAATTTGTTCTAGCGGGTTGTCTGTTCAGTCGAGTACGGAGCAATTTTTTTTTCCAGAATTTGTGTTCATATACTGAATTGTTCAAGTTGGGAACAGTTCAAGTACAGAGATACCACTGTATTTTTATTATTTTTACAAATTATTACTTGCCTACAGTTAAAAAAAAGCATAACAACACTTACCTAAAAAATGTTTAATCTTTATATTTAGAAAAGTTTATTTAATCTATAAAAACAAAACACAGTGACAGTCTTAAAGGCTAAAGTCTGAAAGCAACAATGATGACACCTGGTTGAAATATATATATTGAATAACAGAGTTTGCACTTAAAAGTTGTGAAATTTTGTACAGACAATTTTTTAAATTCTCGAACGGCATTAGAGTGAAACCATATTGTAGAGATGCCATGTTGTACAAGGGATACTGCATTTTATAAATATAACAAGTTACTGAATACTTAGTCCTTTGTACTTGATCAAAGCAGTAATTTCTCCCTCAACATTTTTATCGCCCTAGATAAAATTTTAATTTCAGTCTCAATTTCACTAAAATGAAAACACATTATATATACAAATTTCTTATTTTAGATGTCTTTTGAAGAAAATGGAATAATATAGTCAAAACTTGTATATTTGAGATGTACAGTAGTGGCATTAATTCTGGACACTTTAGTAGATTTTTCAATTTTCTTATACTCATGAATTTCATATGTTATTTAATATTCTAATCTAAGGATGCTATATTACAATGTTTTCTGTTTAATTTGACACTAAATTTGGAAAACTTTAGTATTTAGTAAAACAACAGTATTACAAGAATGCTTCATTCATGAGATTTCATTCAAAATACATACCATGAAGTAAAACAGTTTATTTTTAATATTTTGTTGGATATCCTCTCCCTTTTATCACTGCCTCAATTCTTTGAGGCATTAAATCCACCAGACGCTTGAGATCTTCTTGTATGATCACCCTGAACCAAGTTTGGATGAGGGCTTCTCTCAACTCTGTTTTTTTACTGGGATTGCAGCCTGATACCAACACTTTTGGCCTGGACACACATTTTTTATTGGATTTCGGTCAGAACTATTTCCTGGACAAGGCAAGACAGTAATATTTTGGTCCCTGAACCACTTTAGGCATTTTTTGGCTGTATGAGATGGTGTTCCATCTTGCTGAAAGATGCATCACCAATGGTGGGCAGCAGTTTAGTTTTCAACACTGCTTCCTGGTATTTTTTGCATTAATTTTGCCATTTAGATGTTGAATACCACGTCTGGCAATGCAAGCTCACACCATTACACTCACAGGATGCTTAATGGTTGCTGTAGTGCACTTGGGCAAAAGGTTTTCACTGGCTCAGCAATAAACAAATTTTTGTCTTGTCACTCCAAATAATCTTGCCCCAGTTTTCTTGTGTTCACTCCTTGTATGCCAGAGCCCAATTGGTATGTTTCTGCTTCTGTTTTTTTGTTGAGTATGGCTTCATTCTTGGTGTCTTTGGTCATAGACCATTGTCACACAACTTTTTTCTAACAGTTCTGTTCCAGATGTCTTTTGATGATCTGTGACAGTCTTGCAGGAAGAGACAACAGGTTCTGCTCACATCATGCTCAGCTATTTTTGGTTTTCTGTCTGTTCTTGGAGCTGTTTTTGTCAATCCCATCTCAGCAAAGTATTTGCAGATTCTTCTCACAGATGACTTTGTAGCTCCACCACTCAATTTAATTGCTATTTCTTTGTGAGTAGCTTTCTTTTCTTTGCCAGAGACCAATCAGCATGTTTTGTTTTGTGAGGAGCCATAAATTCAGTTTTATGATATTCATATAATCTCAAAATTTTAAATCTCAAACAATATCTGCTAAAAATGACAAAACTGTCAGATGTGTTATCCTGTGATTTGTTAAAATAAACATATGACATTCAATATTGCTCTTGCTACTGATTAAAAGGTTAATTCAGAAATTCTTGTATAAAAAATTATAAATTGTTTTAACTTGTTATATATTGAATTAAGATGTATAAATATAAGATTAGAATGACCATTTAAATATCAAAAAAGCATTTTTCTGACAATACAAAAAAAATGTCTTGAATTAATGCCAATTACTAAAAGTGTCCAGAATTAATGCTACTACTGTAAATGAATAAATTTATGTCCTTCAGCAAGAATTTAAAAAGTTACAAAACTTACTTCTGGAAAAAAATATTAAATACTGTGCAACATAAAGCAACTCTTGACTCAAATGCTCACTTGGATCCAATGTAGAAACAGATGGAAATGTAACAATGCTTTGACTTAACATGACATATCTAATCAGGTATGCTAATGAAACTAAAGTGACAGGAAATCAATACTAATTGCTATTCTAAAAATGGACCAAAATATTTCATTTGTAGAAGGCAGAAATACATTTTTAAAAAATGGTTGGATCACTATAGAGATAACATCTTTATTAATAATTAATTAATTATCTCAGATCTGAAATAACAAGTGTTAAACGATTCATGATGATATTAATTAACAAAATCTTCAAGTTGTTTATAAATCTAAATTAATTCTAATTGCATATATGTCAAATTTTACATTGACTGCTTGTTACTTGGTAGAGTTAAATTTTTACAAAAATATCATAAGCTTTACAATAATATATTTCATCTATATTATTTGCATGATTATAAAATCAAATAATTTAATAATTACAGATTTTAGTTTTATAATATTTCAAAACTTATTTGAGCTTAAATTTTACTTAACCAATAACACAAAATTAAAATATTTAACGAGTGCTTTTGCTTGTTTCACTCAAGCTTTGTTAGAACATTTAAAAAAGACTTGATATTTTATATAAGTAGTTTACAATAACATTAGTTATTGTAAACTACTATATAGTTATTGTATAGTTTACAATAACATTAGTTATTGTAAACTACTTATACAAGTAAAGGTTGTAAAAGTAAATTTTATAATTTACTTTATCAATGATTATTTAAACCAAACAATAACAATTTCTATAAATTGTTATTGTTTGGTTTAAATCTTTTTATGTCATCTTTTTAATATAACATTTGTTGACTAGTATTACAGAACTAATTATGGATAAACTAAAACACTTTTTGAAATTTAGGATGTCATTCAGGATTATAAATAATAAGTTTATTACTATTAATATATTATATATATTTTCTGTAATAAATGAAATTATTTGTAAGCTTTATATTTCACTGTTTTTTATGATGATGATGATGAATGACAAATAAGATTATTGTTGTTATTATGTACAAATAAATACAGTAATGTAATTAGTTATTATGCAGAATTTAAATTAATTCTGTTATTAAATTTAGTTTGATAAAAAAAATTTTTGATAGTATTTATTATTACAAACTTAAAGAATTTGAAAGTTTTATTTTGTAGCCTTTATAGTAGTAATTATTTCATATATTTAATAGATATGTAATTTGATAACATTTAATTAACTTAGTATTCATAAAATGGTAAATATTTATGCAATTTTACTGAATGATAATATAAAAGTATTTTTTTTATTAGTTTATGAATTAAAAGTGAAAAATTTTCATTTTGACACAAAAAAATACTAGATAAATATATTCATATTTCTGTTTTATTAATAGTAACCTAATGGATTATAAAATTTTCCCCAGTTTTTTATTTATTTTTATATATGCTAATTTTAGCATTAAAAATGTATAAAACAAGTTTTTAAAATAATTAGTTAAATTATAGTTTTACAGAAATATAGTATTAATTTATGTTTTTACAGTTATTAGATGCTTTAAAATAGGAGTATTTAAAACTTCTGATCTGTTGTTATTTAATTTCAAAGTATTGAATAATTTAAATGTATTACATATTTTTAAAATATAGTTATAAATATATATATATATAACTGTTACCTGGGAACCAGGTCACTGTTATATAGGTTCCCAGGTCAATGTTCATAAAATGAAGAAAAATTATAATATATTTAAATGGATTATGTACTGGTGTTTATACCAGAAGAACTAAAATTACTAGTAATTTAATTTATAAAATAACTCTGAATCTTTGTTAAATTAGTTTACATAAATAATAATTATAAATAAAATAAGACAAAAGTTATAAATTAAAAACATATTTGAAAATAGTGGCATAATGAAGAAGCCTTATTGAGGAGAGTTGAGAATCATTTTGATGGACAGGCTCCAAGGTATTTCTGGCTAAAAACTGCAGTTAAGAATGTTTGTTGAATTTTCTTCCTTCTCTCCTTTAACATGTTATATGGTATGAGAGTATTTATTACAGTGCTTTGGATAGAAGAGTTATGTTCCCAGTTACAATCATTATTCCAGTCAGGAGTACAAATTTCCTGTGAATCTCTGTTAAAGCTTCTGGTGCCTTTGTAGTGGCATCCCTGAATGGTACCATTTCCTGAACTACTTTCTTCTCTTCACTGTTTTCTTTGGAAAGTTGTTTTGCCAGCTCTTCCAAATCTTTCTAGCAACTCATTGACATCAATGTCAACATTTTGGCCATCCCAAACATGCCATAAGCTACATCTGAAACAGGCTCAAAGTCAGAAATTGCACCTGGCCACAATTTATACATGATTGTGACACTTATTTCCAGGCTAGTGAAATGTTTGTTATGTTGTTAAGAATATTAAAGGACTTCCATAAATAGTTGCCAATATTCTGTGAAAAAACTAGTAACTTTGTTGATATACATTATTTTGCTGTGGTCATATTGCATTTAATCTTTTATTTTTTGTCTTTTGCATGTTCTTGAATTCTTGCTATTGATTTTCAAATGTTCATTAATGTGAATTTTCATATTGATAAAAAAAAAGAAACAAAACAAGGCCTTACTGTAAATTTTTGTTATTTGTATGCATATATAAATATATCAAGTATCATTTCTACTGATTCTATGCTTAATATCCATCATCATCAGTTTGTTGTAAATATCATTGGTTTATCTTTTAAAAACTTAAATGCAGTTATAAATAAAAACTATATTGATAAAGTTTATATTATAATTAAAAATAAATTTTTATAATAATATAATAGACAGTAAAGTATCATTACATTACTGTAAAAAATAGCCATGGAAGCAAGAAAAATAAGTGAAGTTTCTCAATTACTTGGAATGTCTATACAAGTTTTAGTTTATCATTAATACTTGTAATATATTGTTATATTTATATTACCTATTTTATTATTTGAAAGGGTGCTTCATTGTAAGTTAATGATTAAAACTTACAAATTTTCAAAATTTGTATTAAATTTTAAATGTAACAAAATAAAATATTTTATAACTATTTTAAAAACATCTTATACAATAAAGTTACTTGATAATTTGTAATGTGTTCAATGTTAGAATTTTTACCAAATTTTCTGCATTATATTTATCATTTTGATGTATCTTCATAACCTTATTTTTATATAAATTATTGAAGTAGTAGTGATTTAATAATAACAGTGTTTCTCAATTCAGAATGTAATGTACTGTACCTATCATTGGTAGAAGAGTGAAATTTCATAATCCTAAAGATAAAATTCTTTCAAAAGATATTTCTATTAAATTTTGATCAAAAATTTAAATAATATGTACTGTACATTTAATTGAATGCTTGTAAACATATAAACACCCTTTTAAAAAAAATAACAATTTTTAAATCTGAAGGCAGATTCTTTGTTTTTTGAATAATAGTTCAAACTAAAATTTGAAAGGTTGAGAAACATTGATTTGTATTATATGTATATATAAAATAAAAATTAACTAGTTATTTTAGTTATTTAACATTGTATAAAAACATCATGTTGATTTTCTTAATAAAATGTAGATTTATAAACATGATTAAAGTTCATTTTCATTAAAAGAATTTTGCCTTTTTAAATAAGAGTTTTATTATTTAATAAATGAAATTTGTTAGTATTTTAACATAATAAAAATATATGTTTTTGGAATATGAAAGAACAGAAAAATAATCAATTCAATGCAAATTATGATAATGACATTTCAAAATTTATTCCGATTTTAATTATTTATTTATTTTTTTATTAATTTCTTTGTAGGTTTTAGGAGTATAGGTTACCCAGCATCTTCGTGATTTTTATATTCAAGGGCACCAATTTCGAAAATAAACTCAAAAGCTGCTGTTCGTAGAGACTTTATTAAATTATCAACCAGATTTTGGAAACTGCCGTGCACTCTGTTATGCTTGTAATTAATTAACTTTTTTCATTTTTTATCGAACAAGTGTATGAATANAACATCTTATACAATAAAGTTACTTGATAATTTGTAATGTGTTCAATGTTAGAATTTTTACCAAATTTTCTGCATTATATTTATCATTTTGATGTATCTTCATAACCTTATTTTTATATAAATTATTGAAGTAGTAGTGATTTAATAATAACAGTGTTTCTCAATTCAGAATGTAATGTACTGTACCTATCATTGGTAGAAGAGTGAAATTTCATAATCCTAAAGATAAAATTCTTTCAAAAGATATTTCTATTAAATTTTGATCAAAAATTTAAATAATATGTACTGTACATTTAATTGAATGCTTGTAAACATATAAACACCCTTTTAAAAAAAATAACAATTTTTAAATCTGAAGGCAGATTCTTTGTTTTTTGAATAATAGTTCAAACTAAAATTTGAAAGGTTGAGAAACATTGATTTGTATTATATGTATATATAAAATAAAAATTAACTAGTTATTTTAGTTATTTAACATTGTATAAAAACATCATGTTGATTTTCTTAATAAAATGTAGATTTATAAACATGATTAAAGTTCATTTTCATTAAAAGAATTTTGCCTTTTTAAATAAGAGTTTTATTATTTAATAAATGAAATTTGTTAGTATTTTAACATAATAAAAATATATGTTTTTGGAATATGAAAGAACAGAAAAATAATCAATTCAATGCAAATTATGATAATGACATTTCAAAATTTATTCCGATTTTAATTATTTATTTATTTTTTTATTAATTTCTTTGTAGGTTTTAGGAGTATAGGTTACCCAGCATCTTCGTGATTTTTATATTCAAGGGCACCAATTTCGAAAATAAACTCAAAAGCTGCTGTTCGTAGAGACTTTATTAAATTATCAACCAGATTTTGGAAACTGCCGTGCACTCTGTTATGCTTGTAATTAATTAACTTTTTTCATTTTTTATCGAACAAGTGTATGAATATCATCAGCAATTATACTGTTGAGTATATTCTTAATAAGGTTGTAAAAAATTATAAATATTTTGGGTATATTATTATTTTAAAATAAATTTACGTCAGTTTTTTACAAAGAATCTATTGGGTGGATTTTCCTTTTAGAACCTATTTCTGAATTTTTCTAATTCATCACAATTTTAGAGACAATATAAAAAAAAAAAAAACATCGAATACTCTAAAACAAAATGCTATTCAATAAAAGATTTTACTTTTTTTTATATAATTAATAAATATATAATATACTAAATATTCATGTTTCAAGTTTCACTTCTTTGAAAACGGGAAATTTAAATTTGTAACAAGAGCGAGTTAAAAAAATTCTCTCTCTCGAAATTCACTGTAAATTTTATATTTTCGAGTTTATCGCGTATACAGTGTATTGTATATAAACACAATTATATTGTAGGACATAATGAAGTTTGTTTAATTGAAATTCTCCATTATCTTATTAAAAAACATCGCGTTAATTGGAATTTTATTCAAAAACTATTTTGTGTATTCATAAAAATTAAATCTACCTAATTTCAGAGTACATATAAAACGCATTTAGAAGTTTGATATACCGAATGATAAAATCTTCATATTAATAATGTTAAATATTACAGTTTTAGAAATATTTATAAATGGTAAAAAATTCCAGGATATATTTTCAAAAAATGAAAATATTCCTCCTGCTTTTATTAAATAGAAGACGACTCCAGCATGTGTATGACCTTGACTTGTGTTTGGTTAGTTTACTTTCGGTCGTTACATCGCGTCGCCTGTCTGACGCCATTAAAACAATAGTGAAGCGATTTTAGATTTGATTCGCGTTACCATATATATATATATATTAGAAAATGGACCGCATTCAAAATAATTAAAATTATATTTCCGTAAAGAAAAATTTTCTTTTAATTATAGGAAAAAAAATCTATCGTACATTTTATTATTACAAATTCTGTTTTTCAATATTATGATAACATTAGAGAAACGGTTACAAAAATACAATTTATTTATTATGATTAATGTTGAAATAAGTATATTTACCATCGTAAATTTTTCGGTTGTGAACTCTTAATATAGGGAAATATTTTTAAATACAGTAACGCAGAAATTAATTTATTTACATTATGCAAATATAAATACAAAATTGGCATTAATATGAATGAATGAAGCATATTCAATGATATTCCAGACATTTAATTTTAATATATTTATATAAGCTATACATGCATTTTTTTGAACTAATAACGTGTTGAAGATATATAGTGCTGCATCGATAATGCAATGCAGTCCGATTCTTAGAGTCAAAATACTGTTTATATTTAACAGTATGAGTGCGAATGTTTATTAAAGTAGAGAATAAGTAGTGTGGTGATGTATCAATTGAATTGCTGCTATGATATTTAAATCTGCGATCGAAAGTGTGCATAGTTATAATGCAAATTTTTTATCATTGAATTGCATTGAATATTACAATTTCCTTCAAAAGTTTTAAATGGAATAGCGTACGGACAGAAACAATATGCTATAATATTAAGAAAGTTATTTAAGAATTAAATTCGATTCGAAGACTGGGAGAAAAGTTCGATAAGATGATATGTGAAATTTCTTATCTCAATTCCTCCAAGATCACAGAAATATCACTACTGTACAAAAAAAATTTTAAGAATATGGAAACAATTGTGCGCCATTTCTTTCATTTAGTTATTTTTGTATAATACAATATAACAATATTTTAAAAATCATTTTTCGTTTTTTATTTCCGATAATATAATTAAAATTGATAAAAATGAAAATTTTCATAACCCAATATCTAAACTTCTGGTTTTGGTAAAAGGGTAAGAACGTTCAGACACCGCCATCTATCGGAAACAAACAAAAGTGTTTTCTAGGATAGTCCCGTGTTCTGACACATAGCGATCAATTTGTATGAATTGTGTTATCGTCAGCTGTTGTTCTATTTTGATCATACTTAGCTACTTAATGTAATCACATATAATATTGAACTAAATATATTTAACATTTACTTTTCTTCTCTATAACGTTTGTTAAGTCTCCTAATTATTATTACCCATAAAACTTTTCAGTTTTTGTATAGAAATATATATTTACACAGTTCAGATATGCCATGTCTTTTATTTCGCTTCATATTTGGAAATGACGTTTAAAGAAATATGCAAAAGCAAGAAGTTAAATCGAAAATTTTTTAACGTTTATGAAATGGCATAAAAAATATGTGATTTTATCTATTATACGAAAGGATATACAATTATTTTCCTTATAATCATTATATGTAACGATGCACGCTTAAAAGCCATTAAATATATTTGGCACATTTCAAAAATAATACCAACAAAATAAGAATGTGAACGTATAGAAAATATGAATTTAAATGCTAACCGAATTTTATGTCATCGTCTTATGTCTTGACGTAATAATACAATTATTAAACAAAAACAATTGATATCCAAACGAAAACATCTGAGATGTAAAGAAATTATGCTAAGTAAAAATAACAATTTAGACGACGGTCAAAATTTTTCTTAGTTTTTCTTTAGTAAAGATTAGCTTGGCGCTTGGAGGCAAAATGTAGAAAACAATAATACAGGTAGAAATCTTGCTGGTGCCGCTTCCAAGAGCTAAGCTAATTTTTTCCAAAGAAAACCTGCTAAGAAAAATTTTGATCGTCGTCTAAATTGTCATAAATTTTTTTTTTTGGCGTAATTTTTTACATGAAATAATAACCTGTAAACATTTGTTATTATGTATAAGTTAACTGTATTAATAACTATCAATAAAAACATCAAAGACATATGCTATACAAAGGGAATCCGCCCAACACAGGCCTTTTTTAGCAAGCCCATTATGGATTCGGCTATACCATCGAGTTAGAATATACTAAATAGAGTGGCTGTAACAAGGACATGTTTAAAGAAAATTGAAAACACGTCCGCCATTTTCGTTTTAGTCATGGTAGCGTGCCACTTCTGTTGTGTAAAGGCAAGGAGCTACAATATTCTAACTTGTTGTTTAAAAGTGGTAAAAGAAAGGAAGAGTTTTAACCCTTGACTGAGATGATGCGAGTCAAAATAACCCTACTTATATATTTTTTTAATTTTGAAAGTAAAGAAACATTTCTTTTTTTAAACCTTTATTTAAATGTTTATAAACAGAAAAATATTCTATAGCAATAAGTTAAATGCATTTCTAAGCATTCTTAATTTTATTTTCCCGGCTGTTATGTATACATAACAAGACAAGCATTGGAATCGCATCAAATTTGACCCTGAGTTTTTCAAGTCTCCATGTTTTGAACCTACAAAAATCAAAAAAAAGGAAAAAAATATTCAGTGTATGTGTTTTGGCGTGTATACAGAGGTTTCAAGCGACGTCACGAGCATGCGCAATTGTCTGGCACCATCTTTGTGGGTGGTTTGTTTACGTTTTATTTGTATTTATTGCTCTTGTGTTGTTTATTTGTCGCAAATATCACAATTACACAACAATTCACCATGGTGAATTGTTGTGTAATTGGGTGTAATGCTAGTTCACTGAACAACAAAGGAATACCATTTTTTTAAATTTCCGGCATTATTTGTCATCAATTACCCCAAACCATGGCCGGATGGCCGAGCGGCTAAGGTTCTAGGGAACCCGGGTTCGAATCCGAACGGGTCAAAAAATCCCCAGGAATTTTTCGGGAGGGGGTCCGTTCAGATATGTCGGGCCCCGTCCCTCACCACCCGGCCTCCCCATTGTGGGCCTGGCCAAACCCATAATGGGCTTGCAAAAAGAGGCCATCTTAGTGCCCACAGGGAGGAAAGAATTATACAAAAAAAAGTTCCCCAAATTGAGGAGCTTTCACGACGAAGGCAATCTTCGTGGCTCTCGAAAATTAACCAGAAAATGTTCAATACGGATAAAGTTAATACAGGAGTTAGTCAGAAACATTTCATTTCAGATAAGCAATAAATTAGATTGCTTGTTATCGATAAATGATTAGATAAACTTTTGCATGAGTATCATAGTGTGTACTGGATATTCAAACGAAAACATCTGAGATTTAAAGAAATTACGCTAAGTAAAAATAACGATTTAGACGACAGTCAAAATTTTTCTTAATTTTTTTTTACAAGCCGGTTGCATAAATTCTTTCGTTAATACGGACAAAACAGCAGATTTTAGTTTGAATAGATAATAATTGTGTTTTAACGTTATTTTTCATCTTTCAGTTTGTTTTTGTAATATCTGCTTGTATTAAATACAGTAGACCCCCCCCCCTATAACGCTTAGATACGTTCCACTTTATAAGAATTTTACGTTGTAGGAATCCTTAAATACATGAGCCAATCACAGCCCGACACGTGTGCAGTTTACGGACTACGGCTGATAGAAAGGTTTTCTTCTACAAAATTAACCGATTCTAGACTAATTCGACTCAACATTTCCAAAACACGTATAATTTTTTGGGAATAATCCGTATAAACTATGCTATAAACAAAAATTGTAGGATTACTTACCGAGTGTGCACCGTTCGACTACGCCGTTGCTTACGCTTGTTTCCGTCGCGGAGCAGCGCACCAAACGGCGGCCGCGTTTTCTGATAAATTATTTTTCTGCGAAAAATTCGTTGACCTTTGGAGACATCATTAATAGAAATAATTTTTATGGCCGTTGAATAAGAAATGTTT
>NW_019384866.1:262861-293157 GCF_000671375.1 Centruroides sculpturatus
AACTATAATACCTTCAAAGATACTAGAAAGTCTACAGCTAAAATACTAAGGAATGCCAAAAGGATGTACAACAGGAAACAATTAGAACTCATTGAAGAATCCTTTCAAAAGAATAACACAACAGACTTTTATAAAACTTTTAAAAAAGAATTACAAAAATACCAATCTCCCAGTCTGTGTTTTAAAAAGGAGAATGGGGAACTAGCGCTAAGCAACTCCGAGAACTGCAAACTGTTGGCGAATTATTTTCAAAAACTTCTGAATTGTGAGGAGCCCCAAGAAAGGCTAAGTTTCCAACGACCAAAAACCCAAAATGTTAGCTCTCCACCACCTGACTTAGAAGAGATACAAAAAACAATCCAGAAATTAAAAAAGCATAAAGCGTCTGGAGAAGACGGTATTGTAGCCGAAATGTGGAAGATTGCTGGTCCAAACTTAAGAAAATCTCTGCACAACGTAATTCAAAAAATTTGGGAAACGGAAGAAATACCTGATGAGTGGAAATGTGCATTAATCCATCCACTACACAAGAAAGGAGACAGAACAGATACAAATAACTATCGAGGAATATCACTTCTCCCAATAACGTACAAAATTCTATCAGATGTAATAAGAACCAGACTAGAAAAGCAAGTTGACGCTCACATATGGGAATATCAGGGAGGTTTCCGTAAAGGAAGGTCATGCATGGAACAAATCTTCAGTCTAAAATCTATAATTAGGCATTATACCATGACAAGATGCAACTATGTTGTCACTTTTGTAGATTTTAAAAAAGCATATGATTCCATTGATAGACCAACCTTGTTCGCTACACTTAATGAATTTGCTGTAGTTGATAAGCTAATAAATTTAATTAAACAGTCACTTACAAATACTAAATCTAAAGTAAAATTCCTTGGGGAAATTTCTGAGCCATTCGAAGTCAAAACTGGAGTTCGGCAAGATGGACTCTCACCCATACTTTTTAACTGTGTGTAGAAAAGATCATTCGAGAATGGAAAAAAGCATTACAAAAAGCTGGGATAAATAATCAAATTAAATTAGGAACCAAACACAAAGGAGTAAAAATCAACGGCTTGGCTTTTGCAGATGATTTCGCGGCCTTGGCTAAGGATGTGAACTCAGCCATCACCCAAATTAACCTCCTAGGAAAAATTGCGAAGAATGCAAGCTTACATTCTGCATTAGCCTGCATTCTTCAAGCCTGTAAGGCTTGAAGAATGCAGGCTATTTGTAAGCCTGCCTTCTTCAAGCCTGTCCAAAACAGAATACATAACAAATATTTCAGGTGCCCCAAAATCACTAAAAACGGATTTTGGAGAAATTAACAAAATATCAAAATTTAAATATCTTGGAGAAATTATTGAAACAAATGGGTTATCTAAAGCAGCAAATTATGCCAGGACGCGGAAGTTGGAAATTGTCTATCAACTTTCCAAAGATATTTACAACAAGAAATCAATCTCCATCAATGCAAAAATTAGACATTATAACACAGTGATAAAACCTCAAGCACTTTATGCAGCAGAAGGTATTGCTACTCTTAAAATGGGGGAAATAGAAAATATGGAGAAAAAAAGAGAGGAAGATCCTTCGAAAAATTCTGGGGCCAAAAATAGATGAACATGGTAACTACGTGCTAAGGAGCAATAAAGAGCTTTATCAAAAAATCCCAAGACTCTCGGATACAATTCGGAGAAGGCAAGTAAGCTTCTTTGGACATATAAAGAGAATGGGGGATAATAGGCTAACAAAACAAATTTTTACGTATTTCAACAACCAAAAGAATAAGAATCAATGGATCAATGACACTCAAAAAGACATGGCAGAAATGGGCATATCTGAAGAAGATATCCAGAACAGGGAAAGGTTCAGAAACAAAATAAAGAACTTCAAGGATTTTCAGGAAAAGGAAAATAACAGACGTGGAAGACTCTTCACTCAGGAGCAACGACAGGAGGGCGAGAGAATGAAAAGGTATTGGAAAGAAAGGAAGAAGAACAAAGGGAAGGGAAGAGGGAAAAGCAAGTCATAATTAGTTGTTTGTACTTGGTCCAGAATCAACACAAGAAGAATATAAAAGTAAATTTTTTTAAATAAAATGTCATAACAGCCAGGAAAGTTACGCAACTCGTTCCTGGATTTTTTTTATTTTTGCACTATCTAATGTTTTTGGCTGAGATAAGCTAATTTTTGTGGCATTGTAAAAAATTGTCAGAATAAAAAATTTCAGCTATATCACGAGATTTAACATCAAAAAATCTCTTATCGTATTTAAATGCTTTTGTCTAAAATCCTACTGAGGTATTAAAGTAATTTAGGTTAAAAGTTGGTTTTTGATAAGTTATATGATTTCTATAGGCAACACTTTTCACCATTCTTCTGTATTTTATTTGGGTTACAAATAGTTTGTGGTGCCAGTTAAAGAAAAGAAGTTGAAAACCCAATTTGCTTATTAACGATAAAATTTATCTCCTATTTTTAATTTTAAAGCTTTTCTAATGTACATAGGAGTGAGTAATAATTATGCGAAGCTTTCGAATAAACCAAAAACTTTAATAAATAAATAAAAGCAGAAATGCTTCATTGAATTAAATTTTAAAGTTTAAACAATGAGCTCAGTACGTTTCTTCTTTTTTTAAACTCTTTCCGCCTTGTGAGCACTAAAAGGGCCTCTTTTAGCAAGTCCATTATGGATTCGGCCACGCCCACAATGGGATTGCCGGGTGGTGAGGGACGGGGCCCGACATATCCTGACGGATCACCCTCGAAAAATTCCCGGGGATTTTTTCGACCACTCTGGATTCGATCCCAGGTCTACCAGAATGACGGGTTGCCACTTTGATCTCTCGGCCATCATGTCTTCAACACGTTCTTCTACGCTTAAGATGGCGACTTTCGTCCTGCGCGTGCACATACTGGCTTTACTGGATTCTGAATTGCCGCTCCAGTTTTATAGCTCCATGATTCGAACCATGTATATACAGTATATATTTTTTTATATTATTTTATTTATTAAATACAGAAGAATGGTGAAAAGTTGTGCTGACTATGGTGTTCAAATAGAGCAGATCCCCCTCGCTCACCAGTCATTACATTTCACAGGTATTGTTTTAATTCACTATTCTTTATTTGTAATCTAGTTTTATTACGGGAGTTGCAATATCCATCCATCCAAACTTCAATTCCGTGCTTGTGAATTCATAAAAGGCTTCGTTTTTACGCTAGATTTCCAAAAATAAACTTGCTGCTGAATAACGCTATTTCTAAGGACAAAGGCTGGAAACCTATACTATATTGCACCAAGTTCTGTGTTCAGAAATGTGTTTTGACAAAACAGGTCAAATTACGATATTGAGACATAGTTCAATAAGAGTTATCTTTAAAGCTTTTCCAAAATAGGTAAAAGCAATATGGTAAAGGCAAAAAAAAAAAGTAAATTCTGCACAAAGTAACTTTGAATATTTTTTGTAATTATAATAAAAATTCAGTTATTTAATAATTTTGTCAATAAACCGTTGCAAATAAATACATTTTACTATCAAAATTTATGAAGCCATACTATAATCTAGATCAGCGCTGTCCAACTGGCGGCCCGCGGGCCGTATACAGCCCGCCAAATAATTTTTACGGCCCGCGAGTACATTTTACTATGAATAAATTTATGTTACTAAATTATTATTATTAATATTAAAATTATTTTACTACCGTGTTTCCCCGAAAATAAGACAGTGTCTTATATTAATTTTTGCTCTGAAAAATGCGCTAGGTCTTATTTTCAGGGAATGTCTTATTTTTTCCAGGAAGAAGAATTCACATTTATTATTGAACAAAAAAATTCCCAAGTCGAACTTAGACGAGAGTGACGTATATCCGGTGTGTCAAACTGTCGCCTTTTTATAGCGTCAACATCGGACTCGCTGACCAATTAGTGCTTACTGAACCGTAGCACTATGCAAATGTCGTGTGGTTTATCAACCTTCTTGGCCCCCGAAATGTTTGGTGAAGAAAATATGGCCCGCGGACTATGATAAGTTGGACAGCGCTGATCTAGATATTTATGTTTCAGTTTTTTGTTACAATAGTGTACTGCACTCTGTTCCGCGTCGAAAAGAAATTTTATCCAGATTGACGGAGTATAAATTAAGATTGAAGGTTTTCCCAAAGGTGTGAAATACGCGATGAAACATACAGAAAATGCGGCTGCACTGCCTATGATAAATAAATTTAATCGAATGTTTATCATTTTTGTTATTCTCTTATATTTTAATATTGTTTATCATTTTGTTATCTTTGCCTTTTCTTTTCCAACCTCACAATCAAAAGCAATACAAACTTTCTTCTCCTCGCAATATGGCGGTTTGTTCTACGGTGAAGTAACTCCTGCTTCAAGTCCGTCGCTAATAGCAACAAAGCGCTGCCGCTCCAGTTAGATGTTATAGCGCCATGTTGGCCACTCTCTTTCTAAATACAGACATTCAAGAACCCCCCTGAACTCTACAGTCTCAAACAAAAACTCATATTTTTTCAATAACTATTATACCTATTACAAAACTAAAATATGGTATCAAGTTTCATTTGAGTCGAATTACTATATAAACTTTTTCATTGGGATTAATACAAATTCTGCTATTAACCATTTACAGGAAGCGTACTCGAGCGGATTCGAACTTCCATTGACAGTAATTGTCAAAGCTTGCGGACGTGCGCATTTGAAATGATATATATTTATTTAGGCCTATATATATATATTAGTGTTGTAACGAATAGTATATTCGGCCTCAGACCGAATACCGAATATTCGGCCAGCAGCGTGGCCGAATAGCCGAATATTCGGTCAAACTATTCGGCTCGATTATCGCACGTACGGAAATTGGCGCGCAAACCGCATTATGGCAAGGACCCGCTCTCTATTGGCCCGCTGTCACTACGCTTCGCCAATCGCGTTCATTCTTGACAGTTGAAGCGGACAGACATGAGCGTCATGGCAGTATGTGATAAGTGATGATATCAAATGTGGATAACAATGAAATGTCCTACACGTGTAAATAACGGAGAAAGAACAGAGAAGGACCGCTAAGTGAAAATGTGAAAATAAATAAGAAATTGAGTCAATAACATAATCGAACGAGTCGAAGTAGCTTATTGGCGCGAAATTCGCGGCCGTCAATGCCAAACAATTGTTGTCATAGACTTCGGAAAGCTAAATGCTTGTAATGAAAGTCACTTAGCGTGCACGGGCGAAAGCCTGGGGCCGTTCGGGCTATCAAGCTGTCTCGAATCTGTGAAATCATAACTTATATTTACGTCCTATATGTCTCTTTTCTCCGTTATCACCAGGCTATGAATCACGTAATTGTAAAATGGAAAATTTACGACGGAAAAGTGACGAATCGAAAGTATCGTGAGCGCTTATTATGATGTATGCACAGGCATACATGGATTAGAGCGATAGAGGAAAGAGAAAGGGAAGAGCAAAGACGAACGCTTAAAAAGAAGGATAGGCAGGGTCAGACCCTCAGATGTGCGAGGATTCTCCAACGATAGACGTGTACGTGTGCTGATCTTTGTAATTATAAATTGTGAATACATATGACTAATATTATTTTCTTTTTTATTTTGTGCATGTTACAAGTTATAAATAAATATAAACAAACAACACTAACNTCTCAGATACTTTAAGCTTAACTTTATTGGCTCTACTAAATAAATAAAAAGAAATATATAATCGAATTGAAGCATATTGATTATTTACACTCAATTCTCGGCAAATTTTCATTGCCTTTAAAGTAATTTACTAATTGCCCGAGTATTAGTAGGCATCGCTCTCTTAATTCTTTTTCATTAATTATTTTAAAATACAGTTTACCTTATTAAAATAGTTTTGGAAAGAAGGCTGGAAATGTGGTAAGCGCTTTTGTTGTAAACATCGAGAGAGTTACATAGTAATAAATTAATTCCAAATTTTCATACAAACGTATGTTTCTATTAAAAAAGTTTGTCGATCGTGCAACTGCCATATTTTAAAATGTACAGTAATAACCCGAACTTACGCGATAGTTGGGATCGAGCGGTAACCGCGTAAGTCGAATTCGCGTAAGTCGGGGTATAATTTCGCATATAAATACATATAAATAATTTTTAATTGGGGCCGGAGACTAAAGAAAACAATAATTTAGAAAAAAATGTTTAATAAAATCTTAGATAATACATATGTATAACAAATTAGGCCTATATTATTTTACAATTTTTCACATTTACTTGATTATCACGCCATAATTTTAACATTGTTTCCATCTCAGCGATAATACTGTGACGTTTAGGAATGATGCTTGAATTTAAAGATTGAGCATTTTTCACAGCTTCGAGAATTTTTTCTTTGCCTTTTATAATTGTTCTGACCGACAATTCCGGTAGAACAAACTTCTTTGCCAATTCACAAATTTTCATTTTTGTATCGAAGTCTTTAATAATGGGTACGTTCGTAAAGTCAAACGAGTTAAACGCGTTAGTAACGAATCGTTCGAAAAGTCTAACGAAATAGGAATAACGATGACGTCATTCTCGTTCGACTTTAGAACGTACCCAATGTTAACTTTACATTCCAAAGATAAAGTTTTTCTTTTCTTGTTTGATGCAGAAGACTTAGTTCTACTTCGTTTGGATGACATAGTAGAGTCTCTCAAATCTCCGTAGATATAACAAACACAGAAATAAATAACACAAAATAAATTGTAGCTATGTGTGGATTCCGCGCGACACATCCGAACTTGTAAGCCGAACAATAGTGTGGGGGGAGTGAGTAATCAAGAGGGTTGCGTGGCGCTCAAACAAAAGACGAATCGACGAGATTTGAAAATCGCGTAACTCTGGGTTCGCGTAAGTCGGGGTATTACTGTACAGTACACGTCATATGGTACAGTACGTGTTAAATAATGTTTTAAGCCGATTGCTTCGTTAGTAGCCTAAAAACTTCGCGCTTTTGATTCTCTGCGAATATTTAGTAAAAACTCTATGACTTTACTTATGTTTGGAACGCTTTTCTTAGAAACTTCAGAAAAAATACACTTATAAACATCAATGCCTTGATAATTAAAACTCTAAGAAAACACTCACTCCTACACTCACAAAATTCCTCACACAGCTCAAGGTTAACAAATTCTTGCAATTTTAATATATCAACAGCATTTTCAAATGTAGAATATTCTAGTTGTAATTACAATATTCTGGAAGTTTTAAAATAAAATCTTTTGATGTGTAAGAATACGAGAGGGAAAAAAGGAAGAGATCGTCTTACCGGCGAAAGATAAACGTAAGCCGTAAAATGTATACAAAACAAAATGTAAAGCTTACGGGATAAACGTAAGACCTGACAACTCTACGCGTCTATGTTAGGCGTCGAGAGAGGAGATTCCTTGTTTAATTATACATTTAAATACATATACAGTAGAGCGTCGTTTATCCGAATCAATTGGGGATTGGGGTGGTTCGGATAACTTATTTTTCGGATAACGAATCATGTACGAAAAAATATATTAATTTATCCCATGTTGAAATTTCTCTCCGTTGCGTGTCGCTTCGCGTTGAATTTTCGTCGATGTTAAGCCTAACGAAGACTATTTAATCTTTAAAAATTATTTTTTTGTTTTGTACAAACAAAATGAATTTATTGAAAAATATAAAAATAATAAAAAATTATATTTCAGATGTTAATTTAGTATCAAAAACGTAAAATATTTGAGTAGCCCGAGAAATAGCCGAAGATTGCAGCGCCACAGCACTAGCGGAAATTTAAATTTGCCGACTGGAATGCTTTCGGATAACCAGCTTTCGGATAAACGACGCTCTACTGTATTATGTTTCCTAAACTGTTGATGTTTAAAGTTTTTCAAAAACACGTCTTTTAATACATTGTTTTAAACTAAAGTTAATTCCATTATCATCTAATACATTGTAAGTAATCTACCTTATAAAAATATTAACTTTATCAACATCGTTTCCTCTTTTTCTTTAAAGTATTCGTAGACTTCATATTTAAATTCTTCTTTGTTATTTACTTCATCTTCAACTAAGATCTCGATAACTTCTTCACTTTTAGATTTTTCAATAAGATTTCTTTGAAAACACTTAAATATAGTTCACTTTCAGTGATAACATGTTCAAAAATACTTATTTGATAATCAAATTTTTGTTCATCGATATCTTGTTTATTGATTATATCTCTGCTCTTCCTGCGAAGGTTCGTTAATTCAATTCTTCATTATCTAATTCTTTCTTTATCGAATCGGCTCGCATTTGTAGATAAAAATTTAGTATCAAGGATGATTTTCGATTTCAAATCCATTCTTTCATTTGCTTGTAGTTTATTCATTCATTCCTTTCAGCTGTTTGATAATAGCATCGGTGAAGCCACACTTTTTGTAATTGCGATTAAGAAATTTGATTACGTTAAAATGTATGATTATTAAGATAATAAAATTTATCACCTAATATCTGGCATTTATGGCCACATAGTGTCGATATCGTAGTTAGTTACTAGTAATCGTCCTATGCTTCTTTAGGACCTTTCCTTTTTATGGTCGGTTTTTTCTTCGTTTTAATATCCGAGATTAGTTTTTGGATTTCTTCAATTTCTTGTAGAATTTTTTTTTATATCTGTTAGTTTCTAGAAAGTCATCCAAGTTAAAACTTTGTTAGAACTGCAGCTTTTAATGATATGTAGATATCAGTGTGATTTTTCCAGTTATAAAAAGTGAAAAAGTCAAATTCGGAATTATTAAAAGACAGAAAATCTTGATGAATGAAGAATTATCCATGTATAAACTCATAATTTATATCTTATAAACATTGTTAAATAACAGTAAGACTATTTAGCAATATTGCGATTTCTGATGATGTAAATAGAAAATAAATCTGTAAATATTCAAACACTATATTTGATTTTTCATGCGATATTTGCTTTAAAAAATTCGATCTTCTTTGAAAGACTGGTATGAAATTAGATACAATGCATGATAAAGAATGGAAAATTCAATTAACAGATGGAAAATTCAGTATTATAGAATCGAATCCATTAAACATTTGTTAATTTCAAATATCAAGAAGATAAATCATACTTTATTAGATAATACGTTCGCGGCCTTGCCTATATGCGGCGCTGCGATCAATTTAATTTTTGGCGGGAATAATTCAGCCATCTTTGCTAAAGATACGATACCAATTTCCGCTTGATTTGTCAAAAAGTTTTGCCACGACAGCTTAGCAGATAGTCAGTATGCACATGCTTTGTCAAAAATGGAGAAGACGGAGACTCGTGCGGCCATAAAATACCTGACGAAAAAAGGGTTGACCGCATCTCAAATCAAAGCTGACATGGATGAAGTTTTAGGAGAGTCTGCTCCTTCGTACACCACTGTGAAAAAATGGACAGCCCTTTTTAAATCTGGCAGAGAAAGTGTGGAAGATGACCCTCGCAGCGGACGGCCGTCAACTGCTGTCACTGAAGAAAACATCGACAAAGTTCACGATTTGGTATTAGCAGATCGCCGTTTGAAAACGCGTGAGATAGCTGAGACAACAGGCATCTCTGTCGACCGAGTGCACCACATCCTAACCGAAGATTTGGGTATGACGAAGGTCTCAGCAAGGTGGGTGCCGCATCTGCTGACCGCCGAGCAAAAACGTGTTCGCACTTTGATGTCAAAGGAGTGTTTGGACTTCTACCAGAAAAACCCACAGGATTTCTTGCGTCGGTTTGTGACTACTGACGAAACGTGGATCCATTACTACACTCCTGAAACAAAAGAACAGTCGAAGCAATGGAAACACCACAGTTCGCCACCACCAAAGAAGGCAAAGACAGTTCCATCAGCGGGTAAAGTGATGGCCTCGGTTTTTTGGGATGCTAAAGGCATCATCTTTATTGACTACCTAGAAAGAGGAAAGACCATTAATGCTGTCTATTACTGTGAACTTTTGGAAAAACTGAAGAAAGAAATCGAAGAAAAGAGGCCACACTTGAAGAAGAAAAAAGTTCTGTTCCACCACGATAATGCACCTGCACATTCCGCCAGAATCACTGAACAAAAGATAAACGAACTTCGCTTCCAATTAGTTCCACATCCACCGTACTCACCTGATTTGGCCCCCAGTGACTTCCACCTTTTTCCAAACCTAAAAAAATTCTTGGCTGGAAAGAGATTCCACTCAAATGACGAAGTCATCTCTGAAGTGAACGAGTATTTTGCACACCTTGACAAATCGACCTATTGTGATGGCATAAAAAAGCTAGAACATCGCTGGAATAAGTGCATTGCTAACAGAGAAAATTAAATTAAAAAATAAAAAAAGTTTTAACATTATTTTGTTTGTTTTTCTATGTGAGGCCGCGAACTTTCCGAACAACCCTCGTAAGTGTTATAATTAAAAAGATATTAAGATGATACATTCAGATATTTAATTCGTTCATTAAAAGAAAAGTTATCGTGGCAACTACAACAAATGAATAGAAAAATCAAATGACATTATTGCATTATAAATATAAATATCACACGTAATGCATAATATGCTTTACACATGATGTTTATGTGTTTATTTAAGAAATGTGCTAAGAAATTAAATTTATAAATTACTGTATCTACAAGAAATTTGTGTGTTAAGAAATTAATCATCATTATGCAAACATTAAACAAACAAATGATGTGTACTATGCTAATATGTGCGTGATATGCTTTACACAATATACAGTTGACCCTCCATAACACTGTTGATAATTCCGTTTTATATGAATTCCATGTTGTACGAGTCCCTTAGATTTTACAAATACGTATTTGTAAAATCTAAAGGACTCGTACAACATGGAATTCATATAAAACGGAATTATCAACAGTGTTATAGGGGGGCCAACTGTAAACACGTTAATATGATGTTTAAAACGTATTATCATATTTTAAAGAATGTAATAGTATGCTTTAAACATATTTATAATGTTCTTACACTGCAACTTTACTTATTATTAAGACTTATTATACCGGTGATTTGGATTTTTGTTTTATTGTATAGGCCTATCTGTACATCTCGAAATTTTTATCGGAAACCATGAAGTGTAAGATTTCCTGTGTTATTGCTGTATACCTCTATTACTTGTACTACATCACACTCCATCATCTAGCTAAGTTATAATAAAATGTTATCCATTTACAGAATTTTTATAGTTCTCGGGCAACATTTTTTCAATATAAGCGTTTAAGTCTAGGTCCCATTTGCAACAGAAAACAAAAATATTCTGTTTAAGTGTCGATTCAGTTTTCCTAAAATGTAGAATATCCTTTCTGTGAGAAACAAAAATTCGAATAATGTCTATGATAGATGTTAATGGAATGACATGAGAATTCCAAGACGACCGAATACACAGAAAGTTACGACTTTTGCAATTCTAACCGAGGATTACCAAAGTGGTCATAACATTCTATTTGATTGGCTGTTGGGTTTTACGTGATTTCTTATTCAAATTTTTTTTATTCGTACGCTTGTTAATGTGATAAAATGGAATGAAAATTTAATGATAACATGCAAATTTTCAAGACACAAATATATTTTAAGTAAAATAATTTAATATTTACTTGTTATATCATAAAAATTTTAACTCCTATTTGTCTGAAACATACTTGTTTGAAAGTGTACTGGAGGGATGAAGAGAATATTTAGTTTTTATTTTTATTTCTGGTGTCTAAATTTTTACTGTAACAATCCTTTAGTTATTCTCTTGGTGTAGTGACATTAGAATGATTTTATGTGTACAACAGAAGGACATTGTTGATTGAAAAAACTACATACTGAATTTTACCAACTATTTAACTGTTAAATTACTGTTTAGGTCCAACTTCACTGATTAATCTTCGAAAATGCTTGGTTTACTTTACGAATTTTTAAAGATTTCTTTCTAAACATTTAAAAGCAGATTTAGCTTTTATTAAAGTACATCTTTTCTATTACAAAATTACATTAAAAGCCGTGGGCTATGGAATTGCCGTTAACAGAATCCATTTCTTTAGTGAATTCATTCATAAATTTACTAAATCCAAGCAAAATTTTCCTGGTAAAAAAAAGAAAAAATCAAAAGCAAATTTAATAAACTATTATTGAAAAGCCCAAATTTTGACTTGTTATATTTGCTCGTGTTCTCTTCTTTCTGTTTTTCTTTAACAGAAATTTTCGATTTTCAATTTGCACCTGTAACTTAAGTGATATTGAAAGAAGATTCTTTACGTATAAGCACATGCTAAATGATAGAAAAGGTGTAACTCCAAGACGTATGGAACAGGTCTTTTTAATAAACTGTGCGAAAACTATAGTACTTGAATTTTTGTATAAAAATTAACCCTGTGGCGAATGGACTTGAAAAATCTCAGGAATGAATGCCCTGGCTCTGACAACCCACGCGAGTAAAATTGTGTGTATTTTTCCACAATGCTTTTTAGGATACCAAAAAGTATCAATTATACTTACGGACTATGTTTTAATACATGTAAAAGCTTTTTTCAATGATTTCAACTTTTTTCTAAGAAATATTTAAAAAAAAGATTGTATTGTAATACAGCAGTTTGTTCACTGCAAGCAAAATAAAAATGCTTCATGCAGAAATCAAAAGCACGTATGATAATGTAATTGTTCACTAGACACATAGCATTAAAATCCATAAATTATCTAAACAAACAACTCAAATAAAAAAAAATACATGTGTATACAAAGCACAAAATAAGACTTACACGAATGAATGGCCTGAGTCTGTCAGACCCAAATTGTCTGCTAGCCACGGCAGAGTAAAATTATTCAATTTGAATTTTACATAAATTTATAGTACCACTCTGAGTAGGAAGATTTGCGTAATATGAATTGCCTACCTATGTACAGTACAAAAATAGAGAATATATACTGCAAAAGTTGCGTCGGTTTGAGACCCAAGCCATTCATTGCAGAGTTAATAATAATTTATTCAAATGAACAATATATATCTTTTAAAATACCGTACATATTTTTGCATATAAATAGGCTCTTTAATTATAACTACAATGAGACCGCCTGCAGGTTTCAGTTATTCGCTTTGATCGCGAGATTTGTGAGCTTTTGCGTTTTGATTCAAAAATAGTTTAATCTAAATATTGAATAATATAAAAATTAATGGAGAAGTTGCACCTGCTGACGTGGGTGCTGCTATGCTTTCAGCAGAGTTTTAAAAAATCATTGATGAGAAAGGCTATCATCCTAAGCAAGTTTTTAATTGGAAAAAGATGTCTTAGGAGACACGACAGTGAAAAAGGACACCAAGCTTTAAAACATGCAAAGACAGATTAACGCAGATTACTATGTGGCAACGTGGCCGGACACGTGATAAAACCTGGCATCGTTTGCCGAACAAAGAATTCTCGTGCTCTTAAAAGCAAATATAAAAAATATCTGTCTGTCTTCTGGCAGTATAATCAGGGCTGTGGAGTCGGAGTCAGAGTCGTGGAGTTTTGGTGTTTTAGCCGGAATCGGAGTCGTCAAAAAATCCGCCGACTCCGACTCCTTTTTACTTACCAACTTGTTATGTATATAAAACGGAAAAGTATTGGAATCGGGTCAAATTTGACCCTCCAAGTTTTTTGAAAATCTATACGTTTGGAGACCTCCCGAACCCCTCAAAAAAGTCAGTAAAGGGAAAAAATTTGCGCGCGCGTGTGTGTTGGCATCTAATTTGTATAATTTCTTTATTTTTTGTTCTGAGATGTTAAACAATATCTCAGAATGGGTAAAGTTTAAGAAACGAAATGTGTCACTATGGCTTGAGTATAAAGGGGCATTAATACTATTAAATTTTGGTTCTTAATTAAAGGTCGACAGGGTGAAGACCTAAAAGTGGTCATGTGTCATATCTCTTAATGAATATTTTACTCGTTATTAGCATTCAAAATTAAAAAAAATAAAATAAAACTCGTCTCTACCCTCAAAGTAAGCTTTTTAGCCATTTTATAATAGTACAGTAAAACCCATTAAGATGTTCTCGCCTAAGACGTTAGAATACGTATGTGGACACGATTTAGTTCAAACACTTTAACATTTAATAACTAACACCTGTGTTAAACCATCTGACTCCGATTCTGACCACTCTGACTACAGAAATTATTAGGCTTTAAACAGGGTGAACAAAATCATGCTCCCCCCCACACAGTCTAACATCCACACATATAGAAAAAACCTCGAATCTTTTGCATATCTCGAAATTTCAAGGTGTCCTGAGTTCAAAAATGTAAAAATTTGGGAGGGGTCATTTTTTGAGCGAGCGCTACACTTTTCCACTGTTATATATAACAGCCGGAAAAGTAAAAATTATCGAATACATATTTATATATTACTTAGAGAAGTCTTTTAGCTTTGGAATAAAAAGTTTCTACGTTCTATCTTTATTAGAACTCTATTTATTGAATCTTTTATTCTGAGGTCACGTGATGACATCAGAATTTCAGGGTTTCTTTCGGTAACAAATCCGCCCCTAGTCGGAGTCGGAGTCGGTAGATTTTTACGCGACTTCACAGCCCTGAGTATAATTCAACGCATGAATCGTGGCTATTCACCGAATAGTTTCATAAATGCTTCATTCCTGAAGTGAAGAAATATTTGGAGTAAGAAGGATTACCATTCAAGGTTTTATTGATAATAGATAATGCACCTGAAAGCTCAGCATCGAAGATGAAATGTTCAAGTATTGATACTATTTTTATCATCAAACACGACTTCATTGCATTAGCCATTCGACCAGGGTGTCATTAGATGCGTCAAAGCCTCATATACTCCACAGATATTCGATATGATTTGAGCATTGATTGAGGCCGCTCCTGATGTTGAACTGTTGGAAATCATTCACCTTTGCTAATGCAATTGTCTTCATCAAAGGAGCAATGGGTGAATTAAAACCAGAAAAGGGTAATAGCATGCTGGAAGAATTCGTGGAGTAATTCTGTCCGTGATTTCTAAGGCTTTCCTAGAATTGACACAGAAGTAAGAAAAATAATTCAAACAACAAGACAAGTTGATGGCGAGAGATTTGTCGATAAGATAGAGAAAGAAGTGATAGATCATACTAAAAAACATCGCAAAGTGTTGACATACGAGGAATTAAAAGAGTTCGTCAGATCGTCTACAGAGAAAGAAGACACTGATGAAGATACTAAACTAGAACCAGCAGCGTGGACGCTTAAAAAATTTGTTGAAGTGTTTCGAATGGCCCAGAATTTGAAGGAAAAGATAGTACAGAGTGGTAAAGGAAGTCATTTAACATCCATGCTACAGAATATAGAATATAACCAAAATTAATTTGCTTATATCAGGAACACATTAGGCCATGAGGGAAACAGATCGATGTGTGTTACACGTCGATCTGTTTCCCTCTTGATATTGAATGCAACTCCAAAATTTTAAATGGGAAGGGGGTCATGTGACACATCATTTAGAGTCATAATTTCAGAAAGAACTGATTGCTGAAAGATTTATTGACCGGTCTCAAAAGGTTACAGTTATTAATGTGTTTCCTTTGAAGAACAGACATCACAATGTCCCTAATACAGGAATATCAAAATCATCCTGCTGGCAGGAGAAATAAGTTCCATTTTATAAGATTTTAATGAATGTCATCCTCCCTAAGTGCCTGTGTCACACGTAGCAGTTACCAACCTACTCCAGAAATTCAGGGAGACTGCATAGATCTATGATAAGAAACGTTCAGGTCTGTGCAATAACCTCGGAACTTCTTTTCCCTGCCAGCAGGATGATTTTGATGCGTTATTCCTGTGTTAGGGGCATTGTGATGTCTGTTCTTCAACCTGTAGCAACAAAGGAAACACACTAATAACTGTAACCGTTTGAAATCAGTCAATAAATCTTTCAGCAATCAGTTCCTTCCTAAATGATGTGTCACATGATCCCCTTCCCATTTAAAATTTCGGAATTGCATTCAATATGGCTGCCATCAGAATGGCGACCGTGTGTGTAACACACACCGACTTGTTTCCCTCTTGGTCTAATGTGTTCCTGATATGAGCAAATTAATTTTGGTTAAATTCTATATTCTGTAGCATGGGTGTTAAGTGACTTTATTTATCACCTTGTAGAATACGATCCTATGATGGAACTCAGCATTAAAGTTATCCCTGTAATAACAGAATTTTTATTAATTTAATCTGGCACAAATCACTTTTTTTTTGTCAATCTAAAATCCATATTGTAATAGGTATTTTTCTAAATGCCATAACAAAACTATACACTAAATTAAACTTAAAACATTCTTTAAAATACAAATTAAAATAATTTTAATGGAATCTTCTACCGAAAAAATAGACCAGAATTTCATTAGATTAAAAACATGCCATCAAGCGAAGGCCGTTCTTTGTCTTTTGTAACAGTATTTTGCAGACTTCTCAACCTGGGATTTTAAAAGAGCTCATATCATAGCCAGAAAAGCTGACATTTGCCCAAAAAAGACTGACAGCTAAAATTTTAATCGAAATATAGTGGTTTTGATCATTTTGAAGGCATTCTTTAGTGCAAGGTGTACAGAAATGGTAAAATAAATTGTTAAATATTATATAAGATTATTTTAACGCATCTATTATGTACCGTACTTTCGATCATTTTGCACTCATTATATTAACACAGTGTAGTATAGAACAGCGATTCCTCTAAACATATAATTGCTGTTGTTTATATTTTTTGTTTTGAAAAAATTCAAAAAGCAATAATGATGTGTTTTTTGTACTTAGAATTTCTAAGTTTCTTGTTTTACGTCGAGAATATGCACTATTTATTTTTTCACGGGAGACAATTACTTTTTACCTTTATTATGACATCGTCACAATGGTCTGCAATCTTTAATCATATTTTTAATTAATTAAATTTAATTTAAAATATATGCTCTTCATAGCAAATGAATAGTTTCTTGCCCCTGTACACCATACTTTTCCTGTTAGCAATAGAGTCTCGCCGGTCATCTGTGTAACATGTTACAGGGAAAAATTTTGAATTGAAATAACGTGACTTTCGTTGCAAACTGGCGATTCGTATATAGTTAATCGAGAGTTCCCTACCCCTAAGCTTTTCACATTTGGTCTCGACTTTCATTTATCTAACTCCATTCTCGGGATCAAGGAAGGATAGACGGGCGGACGACAGTGGGAATTTATTGGGATCTACAATTTTTTTACAAATTTAAGCCCAATAATTGTAAGAAAAACGGAAATTAGAATTATCTGTGAAAAAACCGGACAAATGCCAAACACAGCGAACACGTCGGACTGTCTGCACAATTAACGGACGGTTGAGCGCTCTTATTTTGTCGTACAGAATTGTTTAAATTACATTATTCAATAGCCACTTCCGCATAGAAAATTAAAGAAATTTCAATTTAATCGATATTTTTCACGAAATTGTAAAATGCCCTGCATGAACATTAAGATAATGCTTTTGATTTCAATCCGATAGAATATGATTTTGTAGAGAAGTATAACAAGTTTCTTTGTGGTCATTCCTCCAATGACTAAATGTTTTTATTACGTTTCATTTTTTAGAATAAATATTTAATGTTTTGATAAATTGATATATTATTATCAAATAGCATTCCTATTCCTATGTTTCTGTTATCGTTCTACGTTGCAAATATTATTGCAACGTAGAACGTAGTATACTATTAATCTTTGTATATAAAATTAGCATGAAACGTGCACTACAGTGTCAAATCTATAATAACTGTCACATCTAAATACTGGCCATTTTTCCGTGAACTTTGCTTTTAAAAACAAAAAAAAAAAAAAAAAAATGCATATAAAATTACCTAACAAAGGCTATCTCTGAATATCGGCCATCTTTTATACTCCTTCAGTAGCCTATCTTTAAAGGTTTGACTGTATCTGATAGAAATTTTAGTATTTAAATTTAATAAGAATAAATATACGAATAATTAATAGTTTTTTCTCTAATACTAATTTCAAAATTTCTATTGTTTTATAAGAAGCAATGGCCGATAGATATAAGTTCTATAAAGTTTATAATTTTTGAATTAATGATAATTAATGATTGGATTTTATAAATTATTAATAGATTAAATTTGCTATCATTTTGGTCTAAACGCTTTATTCTTTTAATTCATAACCTTTAAACATTTCAAAGTAGAATAACATTCAAATGGTTTCAAATTCTGATACGGTGTTGTATTGTTCTACGTTGGTTTACAGATTAAAAATGGCTCCAAGAAATAATTTAAAGGAGAAAATAATAACAATTTTGATTTGACTATGTTTAATTTTGGCGAATTTGGTTATTTTATTACAATTTATATAATAATCTTCTCATCGGGTCTGCCTTTTCTCATCCCCTATAGGTCTATATAAATGCAATGTATACAATAGGCCTATATAATACAGAAAATGCGTCTAATGATTTAAAATAGTTAATTTTCTAATTTATAATGTTCTTAAAACAGTAATAATTATGTTACCATTGTTATTAATTTTAATTAATTATTGGACTAGGTAATACTATATGTGTAATAATGACGAAAAGAGTATTACGTAGGTTAGAGTCACCCAGAAGATAGCCGATCTACACAATAGCCGCGTGGCTAGCAAGCGTGGGAACGGCTGAAGTCTCGGTGTCACACCACGTCACCTGACTCCTCCACATGCCTATTGCTCGCAAACAATAGACTGTTGATAAATAGTAGATATTTACAAAAAATAATTTTTTCCCACGATTATCACTTTATATACATTTTTGTTTACCAAAATTTAATTATACAGTAAAACCTGTCCAAAACGGAAACCTGCCTAAACCGAAAAAATTCGAAACGATGTTATAAAAAGCCTGTTGATAATAGAAACCTGTCAAGTCGGAAAAAATATATGGCATAGTAAAACTTGTGTAAACCGGAATCGCGCTGTACCGAATATTTTTTCCGATTTACATCGTTTTTTTAACATAGAAAATCGCTCCGTTTCGAATATTTTTTTCCCGTTTAATCAGATTTCCATTTTGGACAGGTTTACTGTACCGTGGTATTCCGATTTACATAAATTTTACTGTAAAATATAGGTAATTAGAGAAATGACACACAGTGAAAATTTAAATGAATGATTATACCTGTAAATCTTCGAATAGGTAGTATTTTTTACGATTCTGTATTTATTTATTATTATTTTTAAAACCATTTCTTGTGAATTTTAACCATATAATGAGATAAAGGCATGATTTATGACTAGATTAAAAAATATTTTTTTTATTAACAGTTGTATTTAACAATTTTTTTTCGAATGCATGTAAACAGTACATTCTGTGCATGACAGTATAGCGTACAATTATTTTTATATATAAATATATATTTATATTTAAACGTATAGTAGAAAAAATAGAAAACATTTTATGTACAAAATGATATACTATTAATAATATTAGGAAAAGGCATCGTTGGTATCTTAACAATGTTTTTTTTTTTTTTTTCTTATGTGACTAGAAAAATATTCTTTCCTGACTAGAAAAAATAAAGATACAAGTTCTTTATTGCTAATTAAGTTTCGGAGTAGTGTTTTCAATAGGCTAATTCTGCTCCCCAAGGTCTATAAGGTTTCACAGCAGGAGGTGTATTTTGCGAAGGTGTAGTGGGGCCGTAATTTCCTGCGGAAGAGAATCCGTGTCCGGAAAAATACTGATTAGGTGGCATCTGAGAAAGTGGTGTCATCATCGTCGAACTTCCCCCTGCCAAACTGGATGTAGACATAGTTGTTTGGAGCTGAGACGAAGAGACGCGAGGCATAGAGTGGTGCCCGTGGTGCATATTTTCTTCCATTGGTAACTGTACTGGACGGGATTCGGAACAGTAAGGAGAACTGACGGATATGGGTGGCGGCGCTTCAGATGTTAGCATGGGAGCCGGTGCCGACGAGGGATGCAACTGAGATGTCATAGATGGTGCGGGATACTGAGATGGAGCTGGTGGAGGGATGGTGCCGAATGTGGAGGGAGAATTCCAAGGATTATGCGCGGATGCGGATTTTAATGCCAGTTCTCTTTGGGCGGCGTAGCATTGTAAATGGCTCATCAAGCGTAAACGGAGTGGATCCTGTAAATCCATTCCTTCGATGGCTACCAAATAACGAGCTACTTCGGAAGCACATTCTCGGAAACCAATGTTGTGATAATCCATAGCAAATTTATGAGGATCGAAAGTCAAAGCATCGAAACCTAAATACAAAGGTAAATTATTATTATTTCTTATATATATAATATATATATAAAGTTAACTTTTAATGTATAATAATTAAATTATTAATAAGTTTTTCTACGGTGTTTTGTTATAATTGTTCTTTTATAATCGGATTAAACAATAACACGTGTTGAGGTATAAAGAAAAAATTGTGTACGCTTAAATTAGAAATGTGTGGATAATTTCTATAATATTAAGATTATAATAATTAATTTATAAGCCCAAATTCATATTTATATAACTGTAGAGTCAATTTTTTTTTCTTTTATTTCCTTTGATAAATTTAATGTTTATTATTGAACGTTTTTATTCAGAATTTAAAGTATTAATTTAAGAATATTTATTCGTCAAAATATATTTAAAAATTACCGTTCAAACAATTAAAAGAAATTAGAATTTTTAACTTAAAACATTCCTTTTTTTAAAAAAAGAATAACATATAATAAAAATGCATGGAAGTGAATCATTTGGCGAAAATTCCAGATTATTAGAATTTTGAATCAAATATTAAATAAAATAAATCTAAATTCGATAGCGATCTTAAAAATTGTACTTTTAGAAATAAATCTCTACCTTTAGCATGCAGCATTTTTAAGTGATCCACGGTCATTTGAAGGATTTCCGCTTTTTCTAACTTGGCAGAACCCTAAAAACGATTTTCTTTTAAATATATAATATATAAAAGAATGTCTAATGTAAATTCTATGAGTTAAAATATTAAATTACCTGTTTTTCAAATGCTGCAGGGACTAACCTTCTCAATTCTGATAAAGAATTATTAATTCTATCTCGTCTTCTCTTTTCGATAATCTGCAAAAAATAAAATTTTAAACAGGATTACATGAGAGAAAATTTCATTAAAAAAGATAAAAGGAAAATAACAATATCATTACCCCGCGCCTTCTTTTCCTGTTTAATAATTGACAACTTTCGTTACTTTGAGTCGGAGTTCTAAAAAAAAGACAAAGAACTTTTTAGAAATGGGGGAAAAATTTATCAAATGGGACAAACGAGGGAACATCTCTGGAAAGACAATTAAAGACAAGAACACGGCATGCTCTAACGACGTATCCAATCAGAGATGTTCTTATTCCAGACACGTGACCTACCCTTTTGGTGAATCTTCCGCAAAAACGTCGTCGCAGTCCGACTCCATATCGCTGACAGTTCTTTTCATCATATCCAAGCCACCAGGTCCACGTGACGGAAGTCCGAAACACACGACCGACCGTCTCCCGACTGACGACACACCAACTCACGCGCCACCGTCTAAACCACCTAGCGTCCATGTGATTGGTCGATGGTCACGTGGCAAACGTGCGCTTCTTTTTCCAACCCCGTTTCTTTCTATTAGCAATTAGTTATTGTCTTTTTGTATTGTCGTAGAGAATTTCCAATAATTCATCGATCGGGACGTTACTCACACTTAAAACAACAATTAAAACGTTCTATATTTAGTTTTACTCGTCTTCTTGATTTAATTACGAAGAATTAAATGCTACTGATAGAAACATATCGACGTATGACAATGTTTAATTTCTATATTAGCTTCCTGTCAGGCAGGCGTGAATTGCAGTGAAAGCATTACGTCCTCATAAAGTATGGCGCCAGAGCAAAAGCAAAAAAACATCGATAATTAATCTTATTATATACTTGTTTCGCTATAAATAACACAGAATTTAAGCTAAATTTGTAATGAGTTTTATAATTTATGTTAATGACACTCAATTATTATTAATATATTATGATAATTCATGCTAATTACGTTATATGTGTTAATATTTTATTACACTGTGCAGAATTATATAGCTTTAACTTAATATGTAATTTAATAACACCTTATTAATTTCTAATTTAAATAGACAAATGAAATTAACATAGTGCGATGTTAATTAATTATTAGATTATAATTTAATTATTTAAACGTCATTGTGATGCAGATAACATAGATAAGTGCATCCTTCCTTATATATTTTTGTATGAAGCGTGGGAATTTTTATTTATTTATTCATTTATTTATATTTATCAATATTTTTTTTTTAATGGATTCAGTAAACGTCACAGTGTTAAATGCTGCGTTGGATTTAGAATCGTGTGAACCTGACTCCAATCCTTTTCACTGGAAACAAAATCTTTTCAGCCAATCAAATAACATAGTTGTCATGGTTACGTGCCACGTGCCCAGCATCAATGCACGAGGAGCGTGTGAACCTCGTTAGAACGCGTGGAGGGTCACGTGCCGCTGGCGGATGTTTGACGTCATTTCTACGCTAGCGACATCTAGTGGGTTTAATATGGATGGGAAAGAGATTAGCGGTAATGTGTGTTAGGGGGACTCAATTATTTTGTGTCGGAAGCTTTTGTTTAGAAAAAATGAATAAATGACATTGATTTTGATAGAACAGTTCGATAAATCTTCCAACAAATTTAATTACTAAACGTTTGTATTATATTTGTAGAGAATTAATTTGTTTAAGACGAGTTGATAATTTTAACATCAAAATGTGAATTGCCGTTCTGGAAAGCAATTTAATTCCTTGTTTATCGCATTTATTTATTTATTGTGTTTATTATATTATTTTCTGTTTTTGGTAAAGAGGTTAAGTCTTGAGATAATTGCTGTATTATACTAATTAAATATGAAAAAAGATCAAATAATAGAGGACATTTTGAAGGTAAAAGAGGGATTTAGAATAAAAATCAGAAACTTCAGATTAAATATTCACAATGTCATCTGTTATTTTTTAAATATTTCAGTTTATCTTATTTTTCAAAAACTACTTTATTTAAATTTACTCAATGTTTACAATATTTTTTAAGAGGAATGAATAGTAAAAATAAGGGTACGGTTATCTGCATTTCAATTATTAACCTTAATCTATAAGATAATGTTCATACGATGCATTTAATTGATTAACATTAACAAAACTCAGAATTAGTATAAACCGTTGTAATCATTTGATTAATTATTGGGTTGCAATTTGAAAAAATTGTAGACTTATAAATTCCCTCTGTCGTCCGTCTGTCTGTCCTTCCTTAATCTCAAGAACGGAGTTAGATAGATGAAAGTCAAGACCAGATGTGAAAAGCTTAGATATAGGAGGCACCCGATTAATTATATACGTACTTCCGTAAGACACGAAATTCAATTCAAAAAATTTCCTCTGAAAAAATTAGATAGATGACCGGCACGACTCTTTACTCTTTTGCTAGCAGGTAAAGAATGATATACAGAGGCAACACACTACTACATATATTTTTAATTAAATAAATTAAAAATATGATAAAAAAATTTTGGTATTGTGACGATGTCACAATAAATAATTGCTCGTTTATAATTACAATTATAGTTTAAAAATTCAAATTACTCAAATGACTTTTTATTTATTTATTTTTAATTTGTTTTTTAAAGATACTTTTGTACTTGTTCGTTTTATTAAAATGTTATTTACATATCTTGAAGCAATTTTCTTGTATATTGAGAGATTAAACACTCAATTTTTTTCCAATACTTTTCAAAAACGTTATTTAGGCCCTACATAGTTTGAAACGTATTGAAAAACTAAATCTTTATATTATATATACATGCGCATTAGTTGTGAATATATGTTATATACAGTTCACTGTATGGGTCTATTCTTTGTCATTGTAAATTTATATTTGTATAAACGAGTTGAACTTCGGTTCAAAGCCAGATGCTGCTAAGTTTAGTATTTGTAGACGTCGCAAAGAACAATAGAAATATATTATTATAAAAAAAGCACATCTGTCCAAAAGTGTGCGGAGTCAATCGACAACTTGCGTAAGGCAGACGAAGAGTCAAGGAAATTTAACAAAAGCCCATCCATCAAACGATGCCAAGTAACACCTATCGCTCACCAAACATGACAAGTTAGTACCGGAACTACAATTTGCGAACTATTCAACGTGGTTTGGCTTGTTATATAATCCCCATACCACTAGAGAAAAGGTTAGTTAATACTTACTTCTAACTTTAGTATGTATGTTTAAAATAAGTAACAGGTTTGATAAAAATAAATTCATGTCGTCCCACAAAGGCCGTAGACATTATTGTGCGGTCTAGACTATTTCTCATATTCTAAATAATAAAAATTTGTGGAATACTTTGACCACCCGCCCGCATTTAAGAGGCCACTCGACTGTTCCTCTTATATTCTCCTATTTTGTTATTAGTCACTGAAGAGGACATCATCTCGACCACATGTCACCAACTGAACTGTAAAAAATTTCTGCATTCGATCTCTAACACTTCGTAATAGTATTTGGCACGAATGATACTAAATATAACACTAGGCAAATTTCTGTAAAGCATACAAAAATTGAAAAGAAAATAATTGGTATATAAAATTTTGGAGATAAAATTCAGTCCCGAGCGGTTAAAAATATCTTTTAAGATATTTTTTATCGTCTTTTTTTACAAGAAATACTTCATTAATAAACGATTATTTTCGAATATAACCCTTTACAGCCAGTGTTTCGATGCACGAAGACAGCTTGAACCCCGATGTTGAATTGTTACTATAGGGAGTGGCTAACAAATGACTCGTGTCGTACGTCATTATGAGCCCTCGATGGCGGCGTTGCGGATTGTCAAAAATGATAGACGACGAAAGATACGCCCTCGAAGAGATTTGAAGAGATTTCGAATGAAGGACCGGTGGCTTGGGAACGATTAACATTTGGTTTAGAAATGGGGAGAAAATTAGAAACAGAACGACATATATTTGGTGAAAACGACTGCGTTGGTTGTTCTAACAAAAGTTACAGCCTTCCTATTATAGAACATTTGACAAGCGCGATACACTTAGGGAAATTAATGTTTAGAAAACTCAATTTTATTCTCGTAGATGTCACGGTGGATCATGCAGATGTTATGATTAACAATTGTTCCATTGGGTTGATTCATGGCAAATAATTCAATTTCTTCCTGTTACTTATATAAAATCGATTCCTCCTACTCGGTTTTTCATGTTCCTTTTTCAAAATTAATGCCTTTAACTGTGGTAGAAACTACCGGAAAATACAAGCTGTTATTTTAATTTCGTTAGGTATATTAATTATTAAAATAAGGTATTAATAATAGTCTTCTGGCTAATCTACGAAAGGAAAATTAAGTCTATTAAAATCAAAGGTACAACAAAATAGCAATTTTTTTTTTCTTTGCTTTATTTTAATAATTTTCCCTTTAAAACATTAAAACGTTTTTCTGAATCAACGAATTTTCTTTTCCGCCGATTTAATGGAACCATTAAACGAAAGGAATGAAAACCGGAGTTCCATTAATGTTAGCAGATGTATTGCACTTGTAAATAAATTATTCATGACCGAATATATAAAATTGCACAATTGTTTCGTCTTCCATCGTATCGTTTAAGATTTCTATCATTTTTTTATTTAAGTATAAAAACCTCAACTTTTTAATGTTCATCCACCATCTACTATATATTTTAACTTCTTTATAACTCAATATCATTAAACTACCGAAGGGAAAACTTTTCCATTATCTTTATATACAAAATTTAATTCTATTATAATAGTAGTAAAGAAAGATATTTATGACAAGTCTAGCATTTAAATTATCTAATCCAGTTATTTTTTATTCCCCTTTTTATTTAGAATTACAATAGTTTCATAGCTAAAGTTATGGACCTGTATGATAATTTAAGCTTTTCAATGATAAATTGCTGTATTTTATTTCGAATGTATAGATTTTTTTTGTAGGATATGATTCAGAATATATCATTAACGTGAAAAAGTTTACGAATAATAATATAAAATAGATCCGTTCTAGATCTAAATCTGTCGTGTTGTAGGGGAAATACTGTTTTCTTCCATCACGTACCAATCTGACATTCTGGAGATTAGTTTCTTTCCAGAAAGACAGAATTTTTTCGAAGTTGAAATCTTTTCTTTCAGAAAAGAAGATACTTTTTTTCTTATTTGACTGTTATGATTGGACATTTCTTGTAAATCATAATCATATCCGACATGTAGAATATCACAAATGACAGCGTGTTGGCTATTTCTATAGATATCTCAGTCTTGTAGAAAATATAATCATAAAAGTAAACAAGTTAAGCAAGAACATATTCGATTTTCACCTAAAATAAAATAATAATAATAATAATAAATAGGAACCGTTCATGTTTCCATCGTATTGTATCATCAAAATTGTAGAAGATAGAACGTTCTTATTATTTCAAATATGTATATTGTGATTTTTTTTCCATGTTTCTAGAAATGAAAAACAAATATATCTCATATAAAACTTCGTTCTTTAGAAAAAAAGAGAGAAAAAGTTTTATTCCCGGTTTTTATTTATTAGAAATATTGATGTATGTTCGGAAACGAAGTGCATTGGCCTATATGTCAGATTGAAAGTGGTAGAGAGTGAAAAAGAGAAAGATAGAAGAGAATCCAGATGTTGCTTCCCTTCGATACTATTTCAGAAGAAAACAAAACAGATAAGGAAGATGCAGTTTGCATGTACAGTAGCTAGTTCAGAAAGCGTTGCTTTTTGAACTAGGCAATGTACATGCAAACTGCATCTTCTTTACAACAGACTTAAAAATTTAAAAAAGAAAAAACTAAATGAGTAATTTTCGAGAAAACTGATAACTGCAGACGATATATTAAAAAAAATTTCTGATAACTTTTAAAATATTTTAAAAAATATCGCCCGAAGTCAATATTTCATCCGCTGCAATTATCGATCGCGCTGTTTAAAATTTGAAGGAAAAAAAGAATAAATCTAATACGGGGCTCTCCATATCTTTATATTTAATAACAAATGATAAATTTAGTCATTTAATATTTTAAAATTTTAATATTCTAACAGCGTGATTATTTTTAGTGAAGAAAATACATGGAATGTTTCAGGAGAAAAAAATTCTATAATAATTTTCTTCTTTCTTTAATTTTTTTAAAAGGGGAAAAAAACGTATTAAAGTTATTTTAATAAAGTACTTACATTTTCGGCCTGTTTAATAAAATTGTATTAATCTTATTCTTTAAAATTAATTAAAATAATAAATTATTTAAAATTAAAACGAGAAGAATAAAGTTAGATTTAGTAATGTTGTTACACGGTATTTTAATTATAGGATATTCTAAAGAGAAAGATGTTAGAATATAAAGCATACAATTTAATACATTTCTAGCTATTTTAATAAATTAATTAACAAATAACAGTCGCTGTGAAGGCATTTTAAGTAATTTAAATACAAAGAAGATATATTAAAACTGTAATATGATCACTGTACTACAGTTTGAATTCTTTCAGGAATTTTTCTTTAACACTCAACAAATTAATAGTATTTTCTTTTATTTAAATATCCAATATTTATCTAAATAAATTGCATAGTTTGTTGATGTCTTTAATAAATTGTAACATTTTATTTGAAAGTTTTGTTCTATATTATCTAAAAAATCTGTTATAGATCTTGTGTTCTTTTAAATTTACGAATGGTTACACCTGGCCTACTTTAGACCTTTTTGATAAATAATTTCAAAAGCATAAATCCAAATTAAAGAAAAAAAATGTGAAGAAAAATAATAAATATATAACATATAATAAATATATATGTATGTATGTATTTCTTTATATATATTTTATCTTTGAATATATATTTGTACTGAGTTAAAAACACTATTCTTTGAATATATTCAATAAATATTACAATTTTATACAATAGTAACGTCCATTGGAATATTTATGAAACTTCTATTAGCATATTTTCCTTGATGATTTTTTTTAAAAAAAACATTCGTTTATGACGATTTTCTAGAGATAAAGCAGCGATAAAAATTCCTGAAATATATCGTCTTAAGTGTCAAAAGATATCCATAAATCGAAAATTTTGAAACTAAAATATATTACTCTTAGAAATGGCAAACTTTCCATAATTTCACTTTAAAATACTTAAAAAATATATATTTAAACCGTCAGAAAATTCAATTTATTTTCACTTTAAATGACATAAATATATTCTAAAATAATTTTTAATTTTTTGAGTTATAAAAAATGAGTTTTTAATGAAAATTAAATCTAGAATTGATCGTTTAAAATGAATAATATTTTAATTTTAGAAAAATCAATAAATGACTCACAGAAAATAAATTGATTTAGAAAAGATTAAAATCACAGAAAAGTAATTTTTAAAAATCTTTTTTGAAGCTTGATAGAAGGTCCTGTTTGGTATTCAACAAGATTTACAAACATGAAAACATACGGAAAAAATTGCATCACCATAAATCTATAATACCGATTCAGCATTCTATTCAAAATTCTAGAATCTGTAAATATGATATTCGGTTTCATAAACAAGCAGGAAAAATATGTACAGTACATACATATATATATGAGATCTATTTTAAACTTCAGAAACGATTTGATTTATAGCGATAATAAAAACAAATCTTAAATATATATTTAAAAAAAAATGTTTAAAAATTTTATGATTAAAATCACCTTAATATCTTGTTATCTCCATATCTAAAAGTCACATTTTCTATCTAAATCATGTCACGATAAGTATGATGCGTGTAGTGTATGGAAAAAATAAAAAATAAAATAGAAAATTGTATTGCAAATGAATGATTAAAGCTACCGCTCTGGGGTACCCGGGATCGTCTCTCGGCGTGTAATCCTCGAGGATTGCTCTCCGAGATATGATTCCGGATATATCCGGCCCTATCCCTTCTCATCCAATTGTGTCCCCGGTCGAACCCGTGATAAATATGATTAAAAATCGCCCTCTTAAGTGTCCACATGGTAGAGTAGAATGGTGAGATTTAGGCAAGGCAACACATGGTTGATCTACCAAGAGTGAGTGGAAACTGGCCTCTTAGATGTTAGACACGTAAAGAAAACCTGGAAAATTCCAAGTGGCAGACCTGTACCGAAGCGGCGATCAACTAATATTTTAAACTTTCCTCAAGGCAGAGAGTTTAAAATACATACATACATACAATGAAAAATAAAAGAATCAAATACAGTATATATAAGGAATTTAAAGTTCTGTATCTTTATTTTCGGTCAATATTTCAAATGTACGGTACATATTTTTATTAAACTCGAAAATGATTCGATATTATTAAAAGGTACACGAAGAATCTTATAATTTCTTTACTCTTTTCTAATGTACAATTACAATAACACGTGTGAGCTTTAATGAAAGTTGTATGGATAATATAAAGTTATATACGACATTAACTTCAAATGCTAATATAATTAAAACGGAATATTACCGTTATAATGTCTATATCACAAAATTAATTTTTTATTTATTCCTTTAATTCTTATGCACATAAAAAAGTTATCGATAATTAAATCTAGGAAATAACTTAGCTTAAAAAATAATAAATAATACATTCGCAATAGTGTATAAATTATTTGAATATTTAATATTATTCTCGGAATTTATATGATTTTATATATTACTTGACTTCACTATAAAATAGGTTTTCTGCAGCCTATAATAATAAGATTTGATATAAGAAAAACATTAGTGCTGTGAGAAATAAAGACAGATAAATCATATCAAAATGGTAATTAAATCAGATTTTAAGAAGTTATTTTATTATTGAATTTAAATGTGATAATCGATCGAAATAACATAGGAGAAAAAATTTGGACGAGTGTAGACTAAACAACCATTGAACACTGTTTGCACCCGACTAACAGGCTGGTCACATGGAGTTTCCGGGTTTTCTTCACGTGTCTAACCTAAGTAGGGGCCAATTTTCCATAGAAAATCCACTCGTGATGCACCTCTTGGTAGATTACTCATGTGTTGCCTTGCCTTATTCCATCAATCCAATCTAAAATTTAGGGAAATTCAAGTTTCTAATTTAGAAATATTAATAATATAATTTTGAATGAAGTAAACTACAGGAAATATAATTTATAATTTCTTAATATTTTTATTATTATTGATTTCTTAATTAATCAGATATATATATTAATTATAAATATATATTTATATAT